>NW_024426885.1:6313531-6467263 GCF_017311325.1 Ursus maritimus | reverse complement strand
TTTTATAATTTGGCCTTGGATGTCACACTCTGTCATTTGCCTTAATAACACAGGCCAGCCCTATTCACGAGAAGGGAGCCTGTGAGGGCTATGCAAGGGCGTGAATAGCAGGAGGTGAGAATTGTTGCAGGCTAGACATTACAGCACTTGCTCATGGTATCATTCAAAGAACCAGTTTTTGGATTTTTTTATTTTCTCCATTATGCATTTGTTTTCTATTTCACTGATTTCTGCTTTTATCTTCTGTTTCCATCTTTTAAGTTTTCTGTTCTTTTTTTTAAAAAAGTCTTTGAGAGGGGCGCCTGGGTGGCTGTCGGTTAAGCATCTGCTTTCTGCTCAGGTCATGATCCCAGGGTCCTGGGATAGAGCCCCATGTCAGGCTTCCAACTCAGTGGAGAGTCTGCTTGTCCCTCTCCCTCTGCTGCTACCCGTGCTTCTCCCCCTGCTTGTGCTCGCTCTTTCTCTCTCAGATAAATGAATAAAATCTTTTTAAAAAAGTCTTTGAGATAGATAATAACATAGTTCTTTTTCAGCCTACTTTTTCACATATGTGCATTCAAGACTATGAATTTCTGGGATGCCTGCGTGCCTCAGTCGGTTAAGCGTCTGCCTTCAGCTCAGGTCATGATCCCAGGGTCCTGGGATCGAGTTCCGCATCGGGCTCCCTGCTCAGTGGAGAGCCTGCTTCTCCCTCTGCCTACCGCTCCCCCTACTCCTGTTCCCTCTCTCTCTGACAAATCAATAAATAAAATCTTTTTAAAAGACGACTATGAATTTCCTTCTAAGCCCAGTTTTAGCTGCATTCCACAAGTTTTTTTGGTAAAGTTATATTAAAGTATGACATATGCCCCAGAAAGTACATAGTATTAAATATACAGGTTGATGAATTAACTCAAAGTAAGCACACCCATAACTAGCACCCAGATCAATGGACAGACGACTATTTGTTATTTCAAAGCCTGAGTCTCATAATATTGCCAGTTACTTTAAAGTTCATATCTGATCGTTCCAACACCTGAATCACTTACAGATTTGTCTCTCTTTTCTGTTTTTTGGTCATTTGATCACATATCCTGGCATTCCTGGTAATTTTTTATTGGATGCTCGACATTCTTTGTGAAAATCATAGGGGTTTTGGTAAATATTATCCATAGAGGATTTTATTTACTTTTGGTTGGCAATTAGGTACAAACAAATCACCTTAATTTAGCTGAGGGTGGTCTATTTTCAGTTTGCTTTTATTCTTAGGACGTAGCTATTTCAGGGATCGTAGCTGAAAACTTGGGGTCTTTGCTAGTGCCCCTTCCTTCCTTCCTTCCTTCCTTTTTTTTTTTTTTTTTTTTTTTGAGAGAGCACAAGTGGCAGGGGGCGGCGGGGGGGCAGGGTCGGCAGGGACAGAGGGAGAGAGAGTCTCAAACAGACTTCATGCTGAGCGTGGAGCCCAATGCAGGGCTCGATCCCATGACCCTGAGATCATGATCTGATCTGAAATTAAGAGTCTGATGCTTAACTGAGCACACCAGACGCCCTGCCCTTCTCTTTCAGCAGGACTAACATTGCATTTTGATCCCCAGTACGGTGACACTACCAAAACCTCTGCTCATCTGTGGTTAGCACATTTCTCAGCAGGTCTCATTGGGCTTAATGTCTGTGCTCCCTTTTCTCTAAGATCTTGGACCCTTAAGCCTTGGTTGTTTTCCTCTTTGTTTTGTTTTTGTTGTTGTTTTTGTGGAGTATTAGTGTGATACCTGCTGGAAGCAGAAATTGGCAATTAACATTGCAATAGAAGACCCTTAAAGGCCCTTAATTCAAAAGAACTAACAACTTTCATAGCATTCTGGCTTTTTTAAACATCTGAAAACATATATAAAATACTTAACTTAATAATCCAACAGCATTTGCCTTTGTTTTAACAATACAATATGTAGTTAGTAAGTAAACAAATGAATAAATTTTATACATAATATCTGTGTCTTACAGTTTTTGATCAGATTGTGTATATCCTAGTTAATAAAGATAACCTGAAACTTCAGTAGATATTTTTGTACTAATTCCTTGAAGATTAAAAGAAACTTTTATAACTACTTTATGTACATCGCTTAGAAAGCACTTTTGAGTAAATTATAATGTCAAAAATAAAATGAGACCAAAGATAACTCATGGAATCATTTCTCCAGGGGAAAATAGCCTGCACTCTTTACTATTCTGTTCATTTGGTTTAGAACGTGTCCAGGATAATCTTCAAGTTAGCTAGAGGTGTCGCTTGAGCCTTCCTGAATCTGCTCAGAGAGACTGCTCGCGTGGCGATGCTCTGTTCTCTCCCTGTTGACGGGCTTCCTCTACTCTGCCCACATACTTCTCCAGGTCCCAACCATATGTCGTCACTCCCAACCACTCAAGGAGAGACTGAACTTTCTTAATTCTAATTCTAAAATTCAGGGGAAGGACTCTTATTAAAGCAGCTGTGTCGGATGTCCCCTCCATGGTGGAAGGATGGAAGGGAGGTGTGCCCATGACAGCTCTTGCAGAGGGAAAGCTGAAAAGATCAGGGGCAATGTCAGACCTTTGCCAAACAAGGTGATCGTGTAAAAACACAACAGCTCCATGCTGTGTCCAGAGGTTCTTCTACTTGTCTCTCTGGTCTGTCAGAGGCAGGGCTGTTCCTCATTAGTCCATCTCCTCCGAAGCTGTCACAAGCAGGGCCTGACTTTTCATTGAGTTAGCGGTCCGATCCATTCAGAGAAGCAGGGACCTACTTTTTATGACCCAACTGCTTTATCTTGCTTAAGGTGACAGAGCTGAATCCTGCTAAAGATCAAAGTATTCTTGCAGCCAGGTCTTGCTGATCTATATAAAGTTGCTTCCTATTCTGGTATTTGGAGCATTCCAGACCCGAGCGTACTCAATAGCAAAACCCGAATTTATTCGTGGGGCTCCTTTCTTCCCATTTCTCAGAGAAAAATAATCATGGCAGTATTCGGTAGGAAATTCCACGTACCTGAACCTGCTTTCTTGTTCTCCGAGGTGAGATGATCATAAACTGATCTTTAAGAAATCTTATTTTAAGATCGCTTTTAATTTTTATTTATCTATTGAGAGAGCACACACACACGTGCAGGGGTAGGGGGGTAGGGGTGGGAGAGGGACAAAGGGTAGGGGAGAGAGAGAATCTTAAGCAGACTTTACGCTGAGTGCAGAGCCTGACGATCTCAGGATCCTGAGATCATGACCTGAGCCAAATTCAAGAGTCAGATGCTTAACCAACCAAGCCGCCCAGGCGCCTCTTTAAGAAATCTTTTATACAGATTAATATGAACAATTGACACGAAGTAGCTACAGAAGTCTCACTTCGTAGTCTGCAAAGGGGGAATAGCTTGCGGTTCAGTGTACTGTAGAATTCTGAGAAAGGGGCTGATGCAGGAATCTGAACGGTGGCCTCACAGCCTGCAGCCTGGGAAACGTCCATTCCGTCCCAGCGCTCTGAGCAGTGCTCTGCGGCCTCCCTCCCAAGCCACCTCCGCTCTTTCACCACTGAAGACCCAGTATGACAAAGTTCAGGACAAAACTTCCCAGTTCATTTCAGGAATGAAGTTGAGAATGGCTGAGTTCAGGAACCGCATGACTCAGGTGAACGTCGGACTTGGAACGCTTGGATGCTTTCTACTTCACAGACGATGGTCCATCACCTGTTCCGTTGGGATGAGAAATGAAAAGATCTACGTCCTGCCTTCTGTGGCTCAGCTACTTGGAATGCCAGGACATCTTAGGGTTAGTTTGTCCCCGCTGTGAATTGTGAGGTGGGCTTTTCGGATCTTTAAAAGAATAACAGTTCTGTTCAAGATCGGAGGTAGCGCCCTTGGGCACTATAGTTACATAAACACGCAGCTTGGCTTCTGTTTATGCTCTGTTGTATATATGTACGCACATGCGTGTAGAACAGACGTATATACAGAAAACAGACCTATGTACTCTTTACTCTGAAAATCTTCGGAGCTGTAGAGTAGTTCAGAGTCATACGGTGAACACTTCCATCCCGTTCACATAGATGTGATTGTACACAGTTTGCCACACTTGGTTTCTGTCTCTCTTTCCCCATCCACACTCACTCGCACACATACAGAAATGTACACACATTTTTTTGCTGAACCATTTGAAAGTGACACACCATGACACCATGGTCCTAAAGAGTTCAGCATGTTTTCCCTCTAAGAACAGGACACTTTCTTCTGTAACCACAATATTACTAATACACCCCAATATTTAATATTGATGTAGTAATATTATCTAATACGTAGTCGTATTTTCCCAATTATCTTGATGTCCTTTATGGTTTTTTCTTTCATTTTAAATGATTGGGACCCTCTTCAGGATTACACACGGCAATGAACTGTCATAGTCCTTCAGCCTCCTTTAATGTAGAATAGTCTGTATTTTTTTTCTTTCATGACACTGATTATTTCCGAAGTGGCCAGGCCAGTTGCCTTATAGAAGATTCCACACTGGATTTGTCTGATTGTTGCCTCCTGGTGTTTTAAGTCAAATATTTTTACAAGGAGTGTCATATTACACAGATGATGCTGTGTCTCTTTCGTTCCGTCTTATCAGGAGGCACGTGATGTCCATTCTGTATTTTGATACAGTGTCACTGCTGCCACTGAAAAAGAAGAGACGAATGTTCTGGAATGAAATGTAATTAAGAGTTGAGGGAATCTGTTAAGATGAAGACTGGTTTCTCAAGGCTGTCAGGACTGGTGCTACAGGAGCCGTCAGTTTGTATGGCTTAGGCTGCAGCGTCATGCTTCCTTTTACTGGCAGAGGGTGGCAGGGGTATGAACATGAATCTTCTCGAAGACATTTCCTCCTAGCAGAAGAGAGAAGCTAACATATGAAAGAATCTTCCAGTGTGATGAGAGAGAATATTTTTCTGCTTAGGACCGGAACAGAGATGTGAGCATGGCAAGAATAGTGAATCAGGGGCTTGGTAATCAGGGCAAACCCTACTCTCCATATTTTTGTTTTCACTGCTTCCCAGGATGTACTTATGATTCTACTTAGGCCTATTTCCTTCTTGCCTTCCACATTCACTATAGTCATTTATGTTTTTATTGCCTCCCTCATGTTTACTCACAGAGCCCTGCCCTTCGCTGCTCTGTACTTTCTGTGGTAGTCTGCTTCCAAGATGGCTCCCCACAAGCCCTCTGCCTCCTGGTGTTCTCACCTGAACCCTGCCTCATTGTACCAAGGTTGGTCTGTGTGACCAGTGACATATGGCAGAAGTGACATGTTACTTCCAAGACCAGATTATAAAAGACTGCGGCTTCTGCCTTGGGCTGGTCTTCAATCTCTCTGTCCCCCTTCCCCCCTTGCTCCCTCCCTTCCTCGGATTACACATCAATTGCCACGTCATCAACACACTCAAGCATCCTAGGGAACAGCCTATATAGCAAGGGACAGAAGCCAAGTACCAGCTTGCAGGCAGATTCTCCAGCCTCAGCCAAGCCTTGAGATGACAGCAGCCCCAGCTGTCGACCTGACCGCAACCTCTAAAGAGACGGACCCGCCCAGATACACCATTCCCAGATTCCTGACCTCAAAAGCTGTGAGACAATTGTTGAGTACTTGTTGTTTTAAGCCACTCAGTTTTGGGGTCATTTGTTATGTAGCCTTGGAATCAGACACCATTTTGTATCTGTTGCTGTGAAACCTGGCCTTTCTGACCCCAAGCCACATGGATCTCCCCCTCCTATAACTCCTTTTGAGCTTCTTTTCCCTCTTTCTAGACTTTATTATTTTGTCTTTCTGGATAAATAATATAGTTACAAATTTCAAAAATAAAAAATTATAGCAATATATGGTGATGGTGAAAAGTCTCATTCTTGTAATACTGCCTCCCAGTTCCTGCCTTGGAGGCAACTACCTTCTTCGCTTCTGCTAGATCATTCCAGGGATGATTTAAATATTATATATACAAGCAAATATATATAACATTTCTGTCTCTGTTCTGCACTTTGCTTTCTTCACCTAACATTATATTTTGCTTTCTTTTTATTATATGAGTTTTCTCGTATTTAAACAACTGTGTAATAGTCCACGATAGAAATTTGCTGTAACTAATTTAACCAGTCCACAACTGATAGGCAGCTTGTTTTCAGGCTCTTGCTACTGTGGTAGGGTGAGTATGAGATGTCTGACATCCGAATCCCCAGCACCTGTGAGTCTGTCGCCTTCCATGGCAAAAAGGGCTTTGCAGCTGTGATTAAGTTAAGGGTCGTGAAAAGGGCCGTTTAACCTGTATTATCCAGGTGGCGCCCGTGTAATCAATCACGAGTCCTTTTTAAGAGGGAGGCAGGCGCATCAGAAGGGGCTGTGAGCAGAGTTTGGAGTGTTGGAAGCTTGGGATCAAAGAATGTGGGAAGACTTTAGATGGTGGTAAAGGCTCGGAAATGCACTCTCCCTTAGAACCTCCAGAAAGAACAAGCTTTCGATTTTAGCTGGGCAAGACCTCTTGTGAACTTCTAGACCTCCAGAACTGTAAGATAATGAATTTTGTGTTGTTTTAAGCTGCTGTGTTTATGGGAATTGGTTACAACAGCCATAGGAAACCAGAATCGCTGTTATTACAGACAATTATAAACAAAGTTGCATTACATTATCTTCTATGTTGGGCATTTTGCATTTTGTGCAAGCGTATTTGCAGAATAAATGCCTAGACGTGGAATGGCCCCAAGGCAGCGTTGGGTTTGTCTAATCCTCGCTTCCAATAGTAATATTTGTGAGAATAACTTCCGCAGCCTCTCCAACGAGTGTGTAATCAAAACTTCGGATTTTCACTGTTCAGCAATTGAAAAACCCTAATTTCTTTGAACCAGCTAATTATCACTAAATATTCCTTACTGCACACCATGTTTAGAATCTCCTTCGGAGTTGGGACTAAGTCCTTATTTCTATTTATTCCACCTCGTTTGCGTCCCTCCTACCACCTTACGTAGAGGGGGTTCTCCCCACAGAGTGATAAGAGACTATGTAGCCAAAGGCATTCATTCTACAATAGTGGGTAAGAAATGTTATGTGGGATCCATTTTATCCATGTATAGATCCGTCAAATTTTATTTATAAAAACAAAATGCTTCATTTTGGGCAAAAACATCTTTAATTGCAATCATTGGTAAGAGTTAAGGAATGGTTACTTGGTGTGCTTGTCCTGCCTTCCCCCCTCCCCCAATGTTTGATGGATCTAAGGTGGGATCAAGAAAGAACACGTGGCCTCGGCCTCGCCTTGCTTCTGTGCCCCAGGCAGCTCTTCAGACCTTTCCCATTAAGGGCAACACAATCCAGGCTCCTGGAGGTAGCCAATCCCTATTGATTATTTGCTCGTGAGCAAAAACTTGTTTGTGTCCTATTTAAGCACTAACAGCCGTATCACAAACTATAAACTCGTGCTTTTCCAGCAAAGAATGAAACCTACATAGAACCTTCTATTGCCTTCCTTCTCTTAGCTTGGGGATGGTTACCCCTCTATTCCTTAGGTTTTTCCCTTCTTTGTTAGCATTGCCAACATCTTTAAGATCTTTAAACTTCAGGGCAAAGAAAAAGCTATCACATTCCTGAAAACATGGGAGACTTCTAATTTTTTAAAATTGGTTTCTTTTGTTTATAATGTAGCCTGGTGGGTTTGAAATTTAATTTAAAAAAATTGGTAAAAGTCCTGACCAGAGAAATATCCTGGTTAATCACTTGAACTGTTAGCTAAAGTTAGTTATTTAACACATAATGTTCATCTTCTGTGCCAACCAGTGTCAGAGTGCACATTCAGAATTTTCAAACCTTCCAAGAAACCCCAAAATTTAAGTATAATACGTCATGGAAATACAAAATCTATTGCCCATGGGCCCAATTATAAAACTTCTTTGGTTACTAACAAGGGTACAAAACGATGAAGGCTTTTAAGAAAAACATGTGACTTCTGTTCTCTTGCTGTTTGAAGTTGGTGATAACAGATACCCAACCAATAACTTTAAAGATAGACTCGTGGGGCTCCATCCTTTTCTGATCCTGTGTCTTCATTTCGATTGTCCCTCATTCTACACGACCCCTAAACCTGAGCCCTTTAGCCGTCTGCCAAAAGGAGGGATGTTTGTGTGAGGCCCACGGTGCGAAGGCCTAGCCCTCGGTGTGCTTCACTCACTCCTCAGCTGTGGGATGGTAACTTGATGACCCAGGAGTAATGAGTCAGGCTGGTTTGTCCCAGCTGTTTCTGCCAAAGCTGTCCCTCTGGTAGTGGTCCTTGTCACCACTGCTTCCAAAGGGCCTCTGTTTACTTGGAGTTTTAGATAAAATTGATAAAAGCGAGCCAATTTACAAAAACGTGATCGTGCTAACAACACTTAAATTCCCATTAGAGCTAGTAGTTTGAAACTTCCCACATACCCCTTACAGTGTGGGACACTACTCTTTTCCCTCAGGAAAACAACTTCCTACGGTCAGTGTTGGTTTTTTCCCCTCCAACACTGAGTATGTAGCAGTCCTCATTCTTTTGTGATATAACAATCTACACTTACATGACTTCTTGCATTTTGCAAAGCTCCCTTGTGCATCTTTTTAGGCTTTAAAAAAAAAAAAAAAAACCTCCATAATCTCTTCTGTGGTGATTCCCACCCCCCACCCTCTGCCTCAGCTGGTGTTAAACCCCACGGGGATAGGAACCACACCTGCCTGTCCACCATGTCACCAACGCTTAGGGCCTCAAGTAATGGAAGACCTGAAAATGTGGGCAGAATTGAAAACTTCACGATTAGGGGAACCCTATAGTGTTATGGATAAAGAAACGTTGACCCAAGGCAGTGTCTTTGTTTTGTTTTTACCATATTATTTTTCCCCAAGGAGAAAATTTTAAATTATCCCTAAGAAAAATTAAATACTCCGAAGAGAAATGAAATACATAAGTACGGCTGAGTTTGAAAGGCCACTGTAATAACTAAGATCCCATCCACCCTCCATTCCCTGCTCCAGGAACTAATCTGGGGGCATGTTACTCCCATGGAAGGTCCATGATCCGAGGCCTGCCTCTCTTTGCGAGCTTACTTTTACTTCCTGAAGATCTGCTCGCCACCGGTAGAAGGAGAGGGAAGAGGGTGGTTGTGATCAAAGGTGTGGTCTATGAATTCCTGTGTTGGGTGAGGCACGAAGGGGAAATTAGAGAATTTCTGGCAAAGAACTTGCATCCCATCTGAGGGAGGTTTGGGGAGAGAAAGCCAGGAAGGCTGAAAGTGGTTGGCAAAACCCTGGGAAAGGTTGGGAAAGACTGGTAAACCCGGTTCCACCAGGAATGCATCCAAGAATATTGAACTTGAAAATGATACAAAGTGGCTTTGCCATGTGGGGGGAGAATGTCCCCTCCAGGGGACAGCTTCATTTGCATATGCACAGACCAGAATCCTCTGTTGCCGCGGGTTCTCTTCAACTTACTTTGACCTTGGCTGTGTAAGGCTAGACGGGAAAACCCGAAAGGGGAGGAGGTGGACAATGCATACATTTCCAGGGAAGCACAGCTATTTTCCTACAATTTGTAAGTGGTTGGCATTTTCAAATTTTAGATTGCTCTGTATTGACCTCACAGTTTGTAACAACTGTGATTAGCAGTTTGTTTCTTTCTTCATAGTTGAACTATTTTTTCCTCTGGGTGTGAAAAAGTACTGAGAGGTTTTAGAGAGGATTTCTGTCAGTAGAAAGTAGGAGCTGTCTGTATTTCCCTCACATAGGGTCATGAAGAAGATAGTCTAAAAAGACAACTTTGGGGGCCCGGGGCAAATTATTTTGACTGCTTAATGTGTATATTTGGTATAAAAAAAAATCTATAGTTATATAAAAAAAAAAACTTGCCACGGGCATTAATTATAATAGCCAAAAGGTGAAAACAACCCCGGTCTCCATTAACAGATGAACAGATAAGCAAACGAAATATGGTCTATATGTACAATGGGATACCACTCCGCCTTAAAAAGGCAAGGATTCTGACCCCGGCTACAACATGGATAGATCTGGAAGACCCTACGTCAAGTGGGATAAGCCAGTCACAGAAGGACAAACACTGTATGATTTTACTGTCAGAGGACAAAAATAAATCAGTGATGCTTGTCCTTTATGTAAGAGAAAATAAGCCATGCACGGGGGAATACGGTGTCTCCCTAGCAATGGAACACTCTTCCTGAGGGATATGGGGCCAGAAGGAGTTACGTAGAGCTTTAGAAGAGCCATGCAGAGACCGGGCATTTGACGGTCTGGGGGTGCCTACATGACCTTATTTAGAACAAGGAAGGAGGAGCTAAGTAGAGCCCAGAGTTGGCTCAGCATTTGGGGATTGGCTGGCTGGAGAGACGGCGTTCCCGGTCAAGATGGAGCAGTTAGGGAACAGGAAAGTTTGCTTTGCTGGTGTGGCGCCTGTGGTTGGAGTGCCTCCAGCGTGGGCCTAGAAATTTCGTTCACCACTTACCTAGAGCAGTCAAATCCACAGAGACAGAAAGTCGAATAGAGCTTGCCAGCAGCTGGAGAAAAGGGAGACTTGTTTAATGGACGGCTGTAGGATTTTAGCTTAAGATGAAACCAGTTCTGGAGATGGGTAGTACTGACCGTTGTACCACAGTGTGAGGGTCCGTAATGCCACTAAGTTGTACACACAGGGGCGCCTGGGGGGCTCAGTCCGTTAAGCGCCTGTCTTCAGCTTTAGCTCAAGTCATGATCCTAGGGTCCTGGGATCGATTCCCACATTGGGGGGTCTGCTCAGTGGGGAATCTGCTTCTCCCTCTGCCTCTGCCACTCCCTCCTGCTTGTGCGCTCTCTCTCTCTCTCTCAAATAAGTGGATAAAATATTTTTTTAAAGATTTTATTTATTTGACAGAGATAGAGACAGCGAGAGAGGGAACACAAGCAGGGGGAGTGGGAGAGGAAGAAGCAGGCTCAGCGGAGGAGCCTGATGTGGGGCTCGATCCCATAACGCTGGGATCACGCCCTGAGCCGAAGGCAGACACTTAACCGCTGTGCCACCCAGGCACCCCAAATAAGTGGATAAAATCTTAAAAAATAAAAGGTACACATAAAAAAGGTAAAAATTGTACATCTTGTTAAATATTTTGCCACAGTAAAGATTTTTCGAACACCCGACCTTCGAGCACCTGCTAAATGCTAACTGCTTTAGGTGCATCTCCACTAATCCTTAAAACTGCCTCGCACCCTGAATGCGGTCCCTAGCTCGCAGATGACCAGACCGCTTCTGAGGCCCTGGTTCTACATCCAGGGTCTCACAGCTGGTAAATGTGACGTGGGCTTGTATAAGGTTCACTCATACCCTCTTTCTGCCCTGCCACACTCCTCTCTAAATGGCTGGAGAAATATCGGTGGAGAATCTCAAAAATAACTAGTAGAATTGAAAGCGTAAGAAACACATGCATATTGTTTGAACAGAGGCCAGCTAAAGATAGCTGGGCCTGGTTAAGTCTAAATATACTTGCAAGGTGAATTAATAGGAAAGGGAAGGAGTTTCTAGGTTTCAAGATGAACTAGAAGTCCTGAGAGTTACGTGGTTTGAAATCCTAGTTCACTAGAGAGAACTAGGAGTCGGCTGCTGTTAGCTAGGAAGAATATTCGGTAGAGCCAACTTCTAACGTCATTAGCCTGCACTTGTTTGATGTCCTGCAGAAATCCACACTAGGAAACACTGGAGGTAGGAAAGCCCCCTTAGAATCTCCTGTGAGGACCTGGGAGACCTTCAGGATGGAGAGAAGTCCTTCCTTTGGAGTCGGGTGGAATGTTAGAGACTAGCCAGCCCCTCAGGCTAATGGTGGTTGCTGCTATTCCAATTGTTGGACCTGACCCATAACCTTGAGAAACCCAGCTGACCCTCACTGACCTTTGCCGGTGGAGGTTGTCCGATTCTGCCGGGGCTCTGTGTGTTCACTGCTTTTCTCCTTTGGTGACCCTGGGGTACACCTTCTGCCCACAGCTGCTGCAAAATCCTTACCCTGGGTATGTAATGAAAATGCCCTGAGGTTGACCATAAACCTGCAAATGAGTTTTTCCACTGAATTTGGTTATTTTCTAGTTTCTTCTTTCTGGTTGATTTTTTTTTTTTTAACCACCCCCAAAGTTACTTTACTTTTGTAATTGTGTGAATTCTTTTGGGAATGCTTGGTGCTGATTCTTTGCGTCACCACATAGCAGGTGTATGACCTTTTTGTTTCTGCCCCTACTGCTTCTGGAATTTTACCTTTATTGTGACTTTTCATGACGACTTTAGATTTTAGATTTTAGTTTAGATTTTGCAACTGCTCCGGTCAACAGCGCTTCCTTCCAGCTCAGATGACCCTGAGACCAGGTCTCAAAGTGCAGGGGAAGAATATGGATGTAGGTGGTAACTGCTGCCTCTCACACATCACTATGCTTTTAAAAATGTTAACTCCCAGGGGCCCCTGGGTGGCTCAGTTGGTTAAGCATCTGTCTTCAGCTCAGGTCAGGGTCCTGGAGTCTCAGGATCAAGCCCCATATCGGGCTCCCTGCTCAGCGGGGAGTCTGCTTCTCCCTCTGTCCCTCACCCTGCTCCTGTTCTCACTCTCTCTGTCTCTCAAATAAATAAATAAAATCGTAAAAAAAAATTTTTTTAAACGCCCAGGGCACCTGGTTGGCTCAGCAGGTTAAGCATCCAACTCTTGGTTTTGGTTCAGGTGATGATCTTAGGGTCCTGGATCGAGCCCTGAGTGGGGCTCTGTGCTCAACAGGGTGTCTGCTTGAGATTCTTTCCTTCCCCATCTGCCGCCTCACCCCCAGTCACGTGTGCACGTGCGTGTGCGTGCTCGCTCTCTAAAATCTTAAAAAATATGTTAACTCCCTTTACCTTTTTTATATAACAATCATGAAAACATGTGTAAAAACTTTTCCCACTTAATGGGGGAAATTGGAACTAATGTTTAGTAATCTTCATTCTTTTTTTTTTTTTTTAAAGATTTTATTTATTTATTTGACAGAGAGAGACAGCCAGCGAGAGAGGGAACACAAGCAGGGGGAGTGGTAGAGGAAGAAGCAGGCTCATAGCGGAGGAGCCTGATGTGGGGCTCGATCCCATAACGCCGGGACCACGCCCTGAGCCGAAGGCAGACGCTTAACCGCTCTGCCACCCAGGCGCCCAGTAATCTTCATTCTTATCCGAAAATGTTATTTAAAAATCTCTAAGGTTACTATTTCATAATTGATCAAATGGTACAGAATTATTACAACTCGCAACATTCAAAAACTTTTTTTAAACTCCCTATATTTTCTCCCCTTGCTGAGGGGCACTGGCAAACCTAAAAAGTAACTTGAGACTATTGTGAACCAACAAGACCCAGGATGCAGGAAAAGAAAGCTGCAATCATTTGGCCTATACATTGTGCTTTTTTTTTTTTTTTTAAGATTTTATTTACTTATTAGAGGGAGTGCAAGTGAGTGAGGGGAGAGGGAGAGAGAGGAACCCAGGCCCACTCAGCCCTTCACACAGAGACCAATGTGGGGCTCGATCCCACGACCCTGAGATCATGACCTGAGCCAAAATGAAGAGTCGGTCCCTCAACGGACTGAGCCACCCAGGCGCCTCTGTACATTTTGCTTCTTGTTTTTCTGGATTTCAGATATAGACTGAACCTTGAAATCTCTGGCGTCGGAGACTTCCAGCCCTGCGGTGGGGCATGAGCCCAGTTGTGGAAGTTAGATGTGACCTTGGACCTAATGTTTCCTTACGGCTGTTTTTTAAGGTGTCCAGATAAATATGTTGGTCCTCATAATACACTAGATTTATTCATTAGAAAAACTTTTAAAATTTTATTTTTAATCTCTACACCCATCGTGGGGCTCAAACACCCCAGAACACAAGAGTTGCACATTCTACTGCCTGAGCCAGCTGGGTGCACCAATACGCTAGATTTGTTAAGTAGAAAATTTCAGGAAGATTTTGTTTGTTTTTTTTGTTTTTGTTTTTGTTTTTGTGGTGGTGGTGGTGGTGGTTTTTTTGTGGGGTTTTTTTGTGTGTGAAAATGTTTTCTTGGGTAAACAAACAAAAAACTTTTTTTTTTCTGTCTCCTGGAGTAGTCTTAGTAATAAATGCAGATACTGTGGCATGATTGTTTTTTTTGCCAGAAGGCCACGTAAACACTTCTGTTTTTCTGCATTATTTATGAGTAGGGTCAACACCATTACAACGATGATCCTAAATGGCAAATGTGTCCGAGTTGGGCTCAGCCGCGGTGGTTGCTGTTGGCCCAGAGCGAGCACGGGGCAGCTGATACAGCAGCCGCAGCACGAAACCGCATAGCAATGGTTTTGCAAACTGCTGGTCAGAACTCCAGTCTATCAGCAGACCAGGGCTTTGATACTCTGGCTTTTTAGTGAAGGTTTCTGTGGGTTTGTATCCATTTAAAAATCAGCTTTCGATGTATTCAAAAACCCTGTTTATTTTAAAGTGAATTTGGGAGATACCTATTTATGCCTACTATTGTTCTCCCGTGGTGCTATATGTTTATTTTGCTGGCCATTTTCACACACAAAAAAACCCCACTTCATTAATAGGAAAATATTTGTGTCCATCTCCCTGCTTCCTCTCCCTTGATCTTGGCTGTTCTTGGCCTTTTGCACTTATCTGGTAAGTCAGTTCTAAAATTTATATTTTTCACAAAAGTTGTTGGGATTTCCAGGGGAATTCCATCAATAGCTCATTCTGGGGAGAACTTGATCGAATTTTCTGATCCATGAGCTTCATTTGTCTTCCCAAATTCAAATTCTAAAATATGATTTTCTCCATTAAGGTCCTACACATTTCATAGGTCGATTACTAGGTTCCTTGCATTTTCAGTGCTATTTAAATTATTCTATTTATTATTCAATTCAATATACCAAGAAAATTTAATTGTCGGGTGTATGACGAGCCAACTTGCTCATTACTTACATAGATTCTTTTTGAAAGTTCAATATAGTTAACCAAATCATCTGTAAATAAGTTTTTTCTCTCTTGCCAATTCTTCTGCTTTTTCTTATTTTCCTTATCGTACTGACTAGGACCTACAGTAAAATTTCGACCAGAAATGCTGACAGTGGTCATCTTTGTTGTCTTTCCAATTCTAGAGAAAGCTTTGAGTATTTCCTATTGAGAACATTTTTTGTGTTAGGTCTCCTGTGTCAGGATAAAGAAGTTCCCTTCCATTCCTAATTATTTTTTGAAAATGAAATGGGTTTTGAATGTTATCAGATACTATTTATGCCTCTGAGATGATTGTGTTTTTCTCCTTTAATCTGTTGATGTGTTCAGATTTTTTTCGTGTTAGAATCAAGCATTCCTGGAATAAAACAAAACTTATCCTTTTAATATATTGCTGGCTTTAGTTTGCAAATACATCTGTAGACTTTGTAAATCTGCATACGGTACACTTCATTCTTGTTGGTGCCCAGCTCTGTGATGTAGACAAACAGTCGTGTAGCTACGACCTCAGCGAAGATCCGTAACCTTCCGTCACTCTAAAAATTGCCTTGCTGCGCTACGCCTTTGTAGTAACTCCTCCCCTTTAGCCCTCGGCACCCACTGTTCTGCGCCCTCTAGTGTTGCCTTTTCAGAATGTCATTAACATAATGCATTTGAGATTGACCCACGTGGTCCAAATCAACAGTTTATTCTTTATTTATACTTAGTATTTCATTGTATGGATCTAGCATGGTCTTCTGTTCACCATTGGGGGATTGGAATCTTTTCACTTATTAGTACATTATAAATTTGCTGTGTATGTTTACAAACTGGCTTTTGAACATAGGTTTTTTTGAGTAAATACCTAGGAGTAGGATTGCTGAATCACATTGTTAGTGTATGTTTGACTTTATAAGAAACTGCCAATTTGTTTTTCAAAGTAGCTGGACCCTTTCAGTTTCTTCGATAGATACAGGAGTATTTGAACTATTTCTTCTTGAGTTTGCTGGTGTATGGGAGGCAAAACTTTACCTGACCCATCTTATGTTTTTGGCTGGGGCTCTGTAACAAAAAGAGTAATAAGCAAAAAATAACTAACCCGTGTGGGGGCACATCACACAGGGGATACCTCGGTGAAAAGGGACTCAGCCTGGTGGCTTAGAAGAGCCTGCTTTGTAACATCTTCAGGAAAGGGCAGTATGTTTGTAAAGAAATGGGGGGGGGGCGGGGGGAAGGAAAGCAGTTTTAGGCTTCCAAGCACAACAAACTGGGGAGGTAAAAATACAGATACAACGAGGAAACTAATGGAGTAAAGTTTGGTGGCAGATTCCTCTGGTGCCATCTCTGGGTTGAGAAGTCTTTTTCCAGTAAAAGAATTGACATCCTGCCTTCAGGCATAAAAGAGG
Organism: Ursus maritimus; assembly: GCF_017311325.1. NCBI lineage: Eukaryota > Metazoa > Chordata > Mammalia > Carnivora > Ursidae > Ursus > Ursus maritimus. Next base: position 6,450,886 of record NW_024426885.1, on the reverse strand, counting down.
GAGGGCAAAGCTTTTCCTGTGTTTGCTGGGGCTTAAGTGCCTTCTGCTCAAAATAATTTTTATGTAAAAGAGGCATATTTTGAGGTGACATATTCTGGTTTTCTTCAGTAATTTGTCTTTCAAGGGGTTGATCTATATAATCTAATTTGTAGAATTTCTAAACAAAGGTCGTCTTTGTAGTATCCTTTCTTAATCCAACGTCTGTAGGGTTTGGAATGGTGCTCCCTTTCTTTATTCCTGGTACTGATTTGTGTTTCTCCCTTTTTCTTAGTCTGCCTAGAGCTTTATTAATTTTATTTTTTTTCCCCAAAGAACCACTGACTTCTCTATTTTAAATTTTATTGATTTAGTCTCTTCTGTTGACTCTTCTGCTTGACTTGGCTGTACTCTGCTTTTCTTTCAGGAGATTCTTAGATGATTGACTTGAGGCTTTTCTGATACAGTAACTTAACGCCATAAATCTTCCTCTTGGCACAAATTTTGATAAATCGATATGTTCAGTTCAAGATATTTTCTAGTTGCCCTTGACCCACACATCATTTAGAAGTACATTAATTTCCACATACTTGGCAACGCTCCAGAAATGTTTGTTGATTTCTGACTTAATTCTGTTATCAGAAAACTTACTTGATTTGATTTCAATTCTTTAACATTGTTGGAGTTACTTTTATGACCCAGAATATAGTCTATTGTATTCTGCCATATTGATCATTCTTCCAAGTTTTGACTTTGTCTCAATCCGCTTGCCATTTACTTTCAGAGTCCTTGAGTCATTGCAGTTTATATTTTGTCCAGAGTTTTTCACTGTAATCAGAGAGAATGACTGGCTACAACACGAATACTGCATCTTGGCCAGCACCATACACTGTCACACATTTTAAAAATACCTTTTCATCCACATTGAATAACATTGCCCTAGAAATATCCTTTCTTGCCATTGCCTTGTTGGCTTTTAGTATCAAGGTTATTTTTATTTTATCCACATAAAATGAACTGCGGAGTGTTTCTTCTTTTTCTGTTCTCCGAGAGAGTTTGTGTTAGGTTTTTTTTTTTTTTTTTTAAGACTTATTTTAGAGAGCACAAGTGGGAGGGGCAGAGGCAAAAGGAGGGAGAATCTCAAACAGACTCTGCGCTGAGTGCGGAGCCTGACTTCGAGCTCAATCCCAGTACCTGGGATCATGATCTGAATAGAAACCAAGAGTTGGACGCTTAGCCAACTGTGCCAATCGGGTGCCCCAGACTTTTTTTTTTTTTTTTAAACTTGTACGTCTCATGGAACGTTTTGGTGAAGCCACAGGAGCCTAGAAATTTTAAGGGAAGATCTTTTTTTTTTAATTTTTTTTATTATATTATGTTAGTCACCATACAGTATATCTCTGGTTTCTGATGTAAAGTTCGATGATTCATTAGTTGCGTATAACACCCAGTGCACCATGCAAGACGTGCCCTCCTTACTACCCATCACCGGCCTATCCCATTCCCCCACCCCCCTCCCCTCTAAGGCCCTCAGTTTGTTTCTCAGAGTCCATGGTCTCTCATGCTTCATTCCCTTAAGGGAAGATCTTGACTAGTGATTCAATGTGTTTGATATGTAGAAGATGTCTCAGTTTTTCTACTTTTTGAGTCCGTTTTGATGTTGCTTTTTTCCAGAAAACTGTTGTCTGTCTATACTTCAAAGTCTATTGGCATAAAGTTATAATTGCAAATCATCTTTTCAAAGTCTTCAGGACTAAAGTACAATCCTCATTTTGTGCTATCTGTTGTTAATTTTTGGCTTTTTTTCCCCTTGCTAACTCTTGCTAAAGGCTCGTGAATTTTATTATGCTTTTTAAAGAACCAAGTTTCAGCTTGACTGATTCTATTGTCTGTTTCTTGTTCATTTCTGTTATGTCCTTCCTGTTTCTTTGAGTTTATCTTGTTCTTTTTTTAATTTATTGACTGACGCTTAGTTCATTGATTTTATTTTTCAATGTTTTTCTACAGTACTCATTTAAGATTATAAATAAACCTTTAAGAATGGATTCAGCTGTATCTCACAGTTTTTGATATGTAAAACTGATGACAATGAATTTTCCTTGTAGTTTTATCTTTGATCTATGGGTTATTTGGAAGTATGTGTCCCAATTTCTAAAATGTCGATTTTCTCGTTATCCTTTGTTTCTCACTCCCAGCTTAATTATGTTATTCTTAGAGATTGTGATCTGTATTCCACTTCCTTAAAATTTGTTGCTTGCTTTAACACTCAAATATATGGTTGATTTTTTGAAATTGTTTCACGTTTACTTGAAGTCTGTTTCCGCAATTAAGATACTGTGTTCTAGACATGTCCATTGAGTCTTTTTTCATAATTTTGTTGAAATCTACAATATCCTAATTTTTTTCACTTTTTCTATTGCCCGAGAGGTGTTAAATATGCCATTATGACTGTGTATTTGTCTGTCTCCTTACGTTCTGTCCACTTTTGCTTTCAATTTTGAGGCTATATTGGGGCATATGATTTCAAAAAATATGTTATCTTCTTTGTAATTTGAATTTCTATTGAAATGCTTTCCTCATTTATGTATGCTCTCGACTGTATAGATGACTGATACAGCTACAGTAACTTTGGCCGCCCTCTGCTCTGTGTATGTGTGTTACGTGTATGTTATATCTTTCAAACTTCTGTATCTTTATACTTTTTTAAAAATTTATTTATTAGAGAGCAAGAGGAGCACAAGCAGGGGGACCAGCAGGCAGAGGGAGAGGGAGAAGCAGACTCCCCGCTGAGCAGGGAGCCCAATGGTGGGCTCGATCCCAGGCCTCTGGGATCATGACCTGAGCCAAAGGCAGACACTTAACCGACTGAGCCGTCCAGGTGCCCCTGTATCTTTCTATTTTAGATAGGACTCTTGTGAACAGCATGGGTTTGGATTGAACAATTTAACAGTTTCTAACTGAATCATTTAGTCTCTGCATTTATTATATATCCTGATGATTTTGGATTCTCTCTATATGGTTGTGTGTCTGATATGTATATGTTCGATCATCTTAATTTATATTTTCTACTTGTCTCCCACACTCTCCGCTTTCCTGTCCTCTTTGGACCAGTGGGATATTTTTTCTTCTCTAGTTGTTTGGAAGTCTTTGTTTATATTCTTTCAGTGACTATCATACTAACCTAAACATGCATATTTAAGTTATGAAAGTCTAAAGTTTACCTCCTGGGTGATACAAGAACTTTAGAATATTTTAATTGCTTTAATTCCTCTTGAGTTATGCTATTAGAGTGTATCTGAATTTATTCATTTTCATCTCTTTGTTTTGAGATGATGGTAGCTTCACCTTCAGTTGTAAGAAATAATACAAATATACTCTTTACTCCGTTTCTTCCAATGGTAACCTCTTTCAAAACTATAATATAGTGGGGCGCCTGGGCAGCGCAGTCGTTAAGCGTCTGCCTTCGGCTCAGGGCATGATCCTGGCGTTCTGGGATCGAGTCCCATGTCGGGCTCCTCTGCTGGGAGCCTGCTTCTTCCTCTCCCGCTCCCCCTGCTGTGTTCCCTCTCTCGCTGGCTGTCTCTCTGTCACATAAATAAACAAAATCTTAAAAAAAAAAAAAAACCCAACTATAATATAGTACCACAACCAGGAAATGGACATTAATGCAATGTACTGATTTCATTCAGATTTTACCAATTTTTATGTGCATGCATGTGTGGGTGTATTTAGTCCTATGCTCTCCTGTCACATATAGGACTATTATTGCCCAGATACAGAACAGTTCTGTAAGAAAGATCCTTCGTGTTGCCCTTGTTCACCACAGGCACTTGCTTCTCTCCCTAAGCCCTGACAACCACTAACCTGTTTTCATTTCTATAATTTTGTCATTTCAAGAACATTATATAAATGAAACCATATAGTATCTACTCTTTTGAAATTGACTTTTTATTCAGCTTGATTATCTTGAGATTCATTCAAGTTATTTTGATCTATTTTAATTTTACCATTTTTGTTTTTCTGTTTCATGGGAAGTTATTTTTATTGTTTTATACACTTAATATTTCTTTAGTTTTAGCCATAAATTCACTGTCTTCCCCCCGTTCTTCATTTCTTCTCGTATCACTCAGGATCGCTTTCTTCCTGCCCGATTTACATCTTTTAGGATTTGGTTTAGTAACGGTCTCCTGGGGCAAACTCCCTAAGTCTCTGTGTCTTATACGCTGTCTTTATTTCATTCTTATACTTTTTAAAAAAGGAACTTTCTAATCGGTACATAAGCTACATATAGGCAAGTGTGTATAGGTATAAGAAACCTACAAATAAGATTATAAAAATACAACTGAGTGAATATTTACATAGTTAATATAAAAGAAATGGAATATTACCAGTACCCCCATAAACCTTCTTTATACACCTTTCCAGTTGCTACCTTCCCCTCCTCCCCAGAGAAATTTCCCATCCCGACTTTTTACACTGTAGACGAGTTTTGCCCGTTTTTTGCACTTAACAAATGGAACTTCTTTGTCTGCTTTCCATCAGCATTAGCTGTGTGAGACGCATTCACGGCCTTGCTCCTACAATGGTTAGTTTGTTTCCATTGTTGTATACATTCTGTTTTACTAATATTCCATAATAGAATTACTCTGCTGGTGGTAGAAATTCGGTTTCCAGTCTGGGTCTATTAGAAGTGGCACTGCTGTGAGCTTTCCTCTGCATCTCTCTTGGCACACACGTGTCTATTTCTGTTGGCTCCACCTGGGAGCGGAAGTGGTGTTTTGTAGAGCGTTTAGGCTTTAGGAGATACTGCTAAATTTTTTCCACTGGTTATGTCCGTTTATACCACAACTCGTGTATGAAGGTACCAAGTGTATCCCATCCTTCCCAATACTTACTATTTGTCAGTTTGAAATGCATTTTTAATTTAGTCCTTCTGTAGGGTATGCAGTAGTATCTCATTGAATTTGAATTTCCACGACGCCTCAGAGAGGTTGAGCATTTTTCATATATTTTAAGATCGGCCACGTGGATATTCTCTTTGGGGAAAGAGTCTGCTCAAGTCTCTTGCCTCATTTTCTCTTGAGCTGTTGGTCTTCTTTTTAAAATTGATGTGAGGGAATTCTTTTTTTTTTTTTTTAAGATTTTATTTATTTATTCGACAGAGATAGAGACAGCCAGCGAGAGAGGGAACACAAGCAGGCGGAGTGGGAGAGGAAGAAGCAGGCTCATAGCGGAGGAGCCTGATGTGGGGCTCGATCCCATAATGCTGGGATCACGCCCTGAGCCAAAGGCAGACGCTTAACCGCTGTGCCACCCAGGCACCCCATGTGAGGGAATTCTTAAATCTATTCTAAATTGGCATCAACTGGTTAGATTTTAATACTTTTTCATCCTCTTAACTGTTTCTTTTGATAAATAGAAATAATTCTAATATAGTCTAATTTGTCAATCTTTATGGTTAATGTTTTCAGTGTTCTTTATAAATTTCTTTTGCCTAATCTAAGTTCATAAATATATTGTTATCTTTTAGAAATATTTTCAGGCTTATATCTATCACGTATCTGGATTTTTATGCATGGTATAGATTGTTTTTTCATCTGGTTATTCAGTTGACTTAGCACTGTTATATTAAGATGATGTTTTTTCCGGGGCACCTGGCTGGCTCGGGCAGCAGAATGTGCGACTCTTGATCTTGGGCTTGTGAATTCAAGTCCCACTTTGGGTGTAGAGATTACTTAAGACGACATCCTTTCCTCACTATTCTGCAACGTCCCCTTTATTATAAATCAAACACTCTAGAGCTATATGGACGCTTTTCTGGCCTCTTAGCTACTTAGTTGATGTGTCTGTAATTGTTCTGGGAATAAAAAGCATAAAACACAGCCCCTGCTCTTAGAAGTACTTACAATCTAATGTAGGGATCCATTAAGTAGCTTATTCAACACAATGCGGTGTGGAAGAAAACGATGTTAAAACTGTGCTCGTGTTGAAGTTTTCAGAACTGATCTGTTAAGAGTCACTTTAGTAAAGAAATTCGGTAGGAAGACTGTTCATGACAAAGGTATTTTGTGTTTCATTGCTTGGATTTTCTTTCTGGTTTACCGTGTGTGACTGTATCCGTAAACTTACATTGTGTAGTTTTACCTGTTTGACTTTGCCAGAAAATGGCATTTATGCCACATGTGTTCTGTACTGTTTTTGTTATCGTTCAACTTAAGCTTTTAAGACCAATTATGTTTTAGGGCTACAATTTCTAGCAGTAGGAAAAATTTCATGCCAGGTGGTTTCCATTAAATTGGTCGTTCCTCGGATCTGGTATACAGCAGCGCCTTAGGTGGTATTAAGACACACATTTTTAAATGATCACTTTACATTTTAATAGTTTCTATTGGTTAAAAACACAGCATTGGTTTTTCATTTACTTATAGCATAAGACTTCAAGTCAACATTTAGGTCGATTTCACAGGTGGTAGATACTTTGTTCTTTTTGTTAGCATGGCAGACACTTGAAGTGGGATGGGGATGGCCCGTGTGGATGACCTGGCCTTAGATAGTGCCTTTGCTGGCCCAGGAAATGAGTGAAGAGGATTTATCACCGCCTCCTTCTGGTCAGGGCTACTCTGCAGTCAAGGCCAAGTTGCTCCCTGAGAAAGTTACCATTGGCTGGGGTAGGAGTGGCAACTACACGAAACTATGAGAAAGATGAACTCCTTCTCTGGTTTGCCACTCTTCTGCCATGAGTGCCCACTCACCACGCAGCATATGAGGAATGCCCATAATTCAATGTCAACAAAGTTATGATTTCTCCGGTTAGAAGATGGAGTACCACCCACATCTGGTCTTCTCTGACAGGTAGAAAGGTGGAGGGTGGTATCAGGGTGCTTGTGAAGGTTTTGGATTGAGAAGCTGGTGAGTAAATCCTATGAGCTGTATCTTGAGGAGGGCTTCAGTTCCAGAAAGAGTATGAAGCTAGGAGGGTGGGTATCTAAGGACAGGACAGAAGCCAAAGACCAGGCATAGAGCCAGAGTTGGGGTGGAGGAGAGTGAACTTTGGGGGGAAATATTCCTCATCCAGAGTGAAAGCATCAGGCCACAGTACATTTTATGGTGGTAAATGGAGCAGATTTTGTCATTTAATGTTCAGGTCACACAGTCATCGGTCTCTGGGGAAGAAGCAGGAATCCACAAGTCCTGACCATGCATGTGGGGGAAGAAGCAGCACAAATAGTCCAGGGGAGTTAGACAAGAATTCAAGTATGGGAGGGTAGGAGGAGACTGAGCTATCCATGACAGCCAAGAACCAGGCTGGTAGGGGAGTTGATCTGGAGGAAAAGATAAGTTCATTTTTTCACCTGTTAAAGGTTTGAGATTCCTGGGGCCTGTGCAGGCCTGTACAGGAGGCTGGGATGAACAACAACGGAAAAGCTAAGCAAGAGTGCCAGGGGTGGGGTCTTACCAGGCTGGCAACAACAACCCAGAGCTGTCGGGGCAGCATGGGAGAGAGACAGAATGGCTGACTGCATGTAGCTAAGGAGAAGAGTAAAGGCCACAGCTAGTGAAGATGTTTAGTACAATGGCTTCTATGTAGCATCTCATATATCGAAATATTTTTGAAATACCTGTGCAGACATTTGATGGCAGAAATTAAAAGATGTAGTGAGATTTTAACTTTTGGAGGGGGAGCTTCTGGCAAGCTTAACCTTTGGATGTAGTTTTATACGTGGAGGTAAAAGAAAACGAACTAAGAGGCAACCCATGGAATGGGAGAAGATACTTGTAAATGACATTACAGATAAAGGGCTGGTATCCAAGATCTATAAAGAACTTCTCAAACTCCACACCCAAACAACAAATAATCAAATCAAAAAATGGGCAGAAGACATGAACAGACACTTCTCCAAAGAAGACATACGAATGGCTAACGGACACATGAAAAAATGTTCAACATCATTAGCCATCAGGGAAATTCAAATCAAAACCACATTGAGATACCACCTTACGCCAGTTAGAATGGCAAAAATTAACAAGACTGCAAACAACAAATACTGGTGAGAATGTGGAGAAAGGGAACCCTCTTACACTGTTGGTGGGAATACAAGCTGGTACAGCCACTCTGGAAAACAGTGGAGTTTCCTCAAAAAGTTAAACATAGAGCTACCCTATGACCCGGCAATTGCACTACTGGGTATTTACCCCAAAGATACAGACGTAGTGAAGAGAAGGGGCACATGCACCCCAATGTTCATAGCAGCAATGTCCACAATAGCTAAACTGTGGAAGGAGCCGAGATGCCCTTTAACAGACAAATGGATAAAGAAGATGTGGTCCATATATACAATGGAATATTACTCAGCCATCAGAAAGGACGATTACCCAACATTTGCAGCAACATGGATGGGACTGGAGGAGATTATGCTAAGTGAAATAAGTCAAGCAGAGAAAGACAATTATCATACGATTTCACTCATATGTGGAACATAAGGAATAGCAGGGAGGACCTTAGGAGAAGGAAGGGAAGACTGAAGGGGGTGGAAATCAGAGGGGGAGATGAACAATGAAAACTGGACTCCAGGAAACAATCTGAGGGTTTCATAGGGGAGGGTGGTGGGGGGATGGTGTAGCCCAGTGATGGGTATTAAGGAAGGCACATGTTGTAATGAGCACTGAGTGTTATATGCAACTAATGAATCCTTGAACACTACATCAAAAACTAATGATGTACTATATGGTGACTAACATAATAATAATAATTGAAAAAAAAAAAAAGTTCAAGTTCTTGCACTGGTCAGTTTACCTGAACCAGAGCCCAATGCTTTCCTTCTCAGCTTCCTACCTTGTCTGGCTGCTGTTTAATATATAATTTGTAATAAGTATGACTTGAATTCCCTCTTCCACTGAAAATTAGAAGTCTGTAATGTGGGTTAAAGGCTTATCAATGCAACTGGAGGCAACAGGTGGCAACCTGGCTTGGAGGGAGGAGACCAGAAACTAAGATTGTGCCCCATTACCGTATATCACTAAAGAAACGGGCATCTTTCAGAGGTGGGACAGGTTGCGTGGTAAACAGACGCAGTGGGACAGGATGAACACAGGCTAGGTCATGGGTGGCCACAGCCTCTCTCGGACAGAGCGCTGGGTAGGGGCTGAGAGGAGCCCGGCTCTGAGGGAATCTACCCATAGGCAGGAAGTGGGGCCGTGCGGGGCAGGCAGATGTCTGGCTATTCATAGGGACGGAGTTGTGGGTGGAATTCCAGTCTTGGATGAATTAAGGCTGATGCTAGAATTCAGTGGAAGGAACAAACTGACTGGAGGGAGGAGGAGGAGGGCCCAGGAGGGCAGCTACTACTTATTCGGCACTGTGGACTAAGCTCCGTGCAGAGCACCCAATAGCTGGAATGTGCCAGAACCAGGATTCCATCCCAGTCTGGCTTCACAGCTCCTGCTCTTCACCGCCAGGCCACAGCAGTCTGTTGCTGGAACTGCCTGCTCTTGCAGCTTGGGTATAGGGAGTGCTGGCCCTGCCGGCCTGCTGTCACGGGTCTCCCTGAGCTGTAGGTCCCAGCACTGTGCTGTGTCCCCCTCCAGGTTAGCTCAGGGCTGGAGTCCAGCTGGGTTGACCATGTTTTCCCAGCATGCCAGGTCTCTGCTGGGGGTGTGTGTGGGCTGAGTTTCTCCCTTCCTGCTTCACCAAAGACAACCCTCTATTCTGATGGAGATACCCTACCGTGGGGCATCCTCGCCCCACCTACCCCCTTCATTCCTTTGCTGAAAAGTCCTCCTGTTTTACTCTGATTATCTTCTGAGTAATCTTCGTTCATTGCATTTGTCATAGTCGGTAACTGGGGGATTTTCCAATTCTTAGCTCACTGCTCCATAGAACTTGAAGCTTCACGAAGCCAGAGGCCGTGTCTCTTTGCTCACCATTGTATCCTCGTAGCTTCACACAGTTCCTGACCCCCAGAACATCTTCAATGCTATTGGATGATGGAACAGAAGAGCTCAGAAATATACCCGTGCATATATGGTTAATTAATTTACAGCAAAGGAGTCAAGAATATATAATGGGGATGGTCCCTTCAATAGTATTGGGAAAACAGGACCCATCTCACACCATACATAAAAATCCACTCAAGATGGATTGAAGGCTTGAATGTAAAACCTGAAACCAAGAAAGAAAACATAAGCCCCTAACACCGGCCTTGGCCGCGAGGACTTGAACTTGACACAAACGCAGGAGGAAACAAGTGGGACTGTATCCAAAGAAAACGCTGCGTAGCACTGGAAATGAACAAATGAAAAGGCAGCTTGGAGGGCGGGAGAAAATACGTGCAAGTCCAAATTATAAAAAGAACAGATACCACTCCATAGCGCAACAACACACCACAACACAACAAAACGGGCGTTGCACCTGAATAGACGTTTTCTCAAAGAAAATACGAGCGGCCAATAGGTGCAGGCCTGCCTCAGAGCTACTGTGCGTTTGGTTTCAGACCACTGCAGTGGAGCAAACATCGCAATAGGACAAGTCAGAATAACTTGGGGGGTTTCCAGTACATATAAGAGCTATGTTTACACTGTACTGTAGTCTATTAATTGCAATAGCATCATATCTAACCCCCCCAATGTACATTAATTTAAAAATGATGGATTAAAAAAAAAAAAAAAGCCCCCTGACCATCATCCGAACTTTCAGTGAGTCATAATCTTTCTGCTGGTGGAAGGTGTCACCCCAGTGTTTCGGCTGCTGACTAACTGAAGGTTGGGGTGGCCGTGGCCATTTCTGAAAATAAGATGTGACGTTTGCTGCAGTGGTTGACTCTTCTCCCTTTGACACACGAATTCTCAATCACATGCGATGCTGTTTGACAGCACTTTACCCACAGTAGAACTTCTTTCAGCGTCGGAGTCCGGCCTCTCAAACCCTGACGCTGCTTTGTCAGCTAAGTGTATGCGACAGTCTCCATCCTTTGTCAGTTCGAGGTCTTCACAGCATCTTCACCAGTAGATTCCGTGGCAAAAAACTGCTCTCTGCTTGTCCATCCTAAGCATGTCCTCATCTGTTCAAGTTGTGTCGTGAGATCTCATCCATCTCCGTCCGAGCTCTTGGGTGATAAGGTCCATTGTCCGTGAGCAGTGATGTTTTGAAAGGAATCGTTTTTTTCCTGAGCGGTAGGTCTCAAGAGTGGGCCTAAAATATTCAGTAAACCGTGTTGTAAACATATGCTGTCATCTAGGCCTCGTTCCATTTCTAGAGCACGGGAAAGGAGATTTAGCATAACTCTTAGGGGCCCTAAGAGTTTTGGAACAGTTAATGAGCATTGGCTTCAACTTAAAGTCACCACTGCGTTAGCCCTTAACAAGAGCGTCAGCCTGTCCTTCGAAGTCGGGCACTGACATCTCTCTGGCCGTAACAGCCCTAGATGGCAGCATCTTCCCACAGAACGCTGTGTTGTCTACACTGAAAATGTGCTTAGCGTAGCCACCTTCGTTCTCTCAGCCAGATCCTTGGGTAACTCGCTGTAGCAAGAGCCACACCAGCCCTGGCTTCTTCACCTTGGGCTTTTTTCTTAAGGCTTCTCTTCGGCAGCTGCCTGAAGCTGTCAGTCCTCACAGAACTGGAGAAGCAGGGCCTTGCTCTGGCTTTGGCTTTGGCTTAGAGGAATGTTGTGGCTGGTTTGATCTTCTGTCTACTGCTAAAACTTTCCATACGGGCCGTAAGGCTGTTTTGTTTTATTACTCATGTGTTAATTGGAGTAGCACTTGTCCTTTCCTTCGAGAATCTTACCTTTGCATTCACAACTTGGCTGTTAGGCCGAAAGCTAGGCCTCTCGGGTCAATCTTGGCTTTCAACGTGCCTTCCTCACCAAGCTTAATCATTTCATTTTTTGATCTAAAGTGAGAGATGTGTGGCTTTTCTTTCACTGGAACATTTAGAGGTCATTGTAAGGTTATTAATTAGCCTAATTTCAATATTATAGGATCTCTGGGACTAGGGAGGACTAAGGAGAATGAGCGCGACGGGATCGGCCAGTGGGGCAGTCAGAACACACACAACAGCAAATTAACCTCCAGTAAGTATGCAGCCTTCTATGGGCGTGCGTGGTGGCCCGAACGCAATCACAGTAGTAATGCCAACGGTCACTGCGCACGGGTTACCAGAACAAATGTAATAAAAAAAAGTTTTATACATTGAAAGAATTACTAAAATGTGACATGGAGCATGAAAAAAGCAAATGCTGTTGGAAAAATAACACCGATAGACTAGCTTCAGGCGGGGTTGCCACAAACCTTCAGTTTGGAAAAATAATCACCTCCCCTCACCCCCCTCCCCAAAAAACCCTCAATATCTGCAAAGTGCAATAAAAGGAGATCTGCCTCTACTTGGAAAGGTGCTCAAAGTCCCAACTTATCAGGGGAACGCACATCAAAACCACAGTGAGCCAGCAGCGCACACCCGTGGGGACGGCTGTTGTCAAAGACCAGCGAGACCCCGCCACCGCGAGTGGGTGGAGCGTAGGGAACCGCGTGCGCAGTGGGTGAGGACGTAAACTGGTGTGGCAACTATGGAAAACGGTATGGAGTTCCTCAAATTAAAAACAAAAATACCAGGGCACCTGACTGACTGAGTGGGTGGAGCCTGTGACTCTTGATCTTGAGGTTGTGAGTTTGAGCCCCACGTTGGCGGTAGAATTAAAAAAAAAAAAAAAAGTTCTACGATGTGATCCAGCAATCTCACTGTTGCGTACATATACCAGAAGGAAACCAAATCACTCTCTGAAAGAACTCTCTGCACCCATGTTCAATACAGCATTACAGTAGCCAAGACGTGAAACAACGTAAATGCCCATCAACCAGATGAGGGGGTGAAGAAAATGTGCTCTATTTTTACACACAATGGAATACTCAGCCATGAGAAAGAAGGAAATCCTGCCGTTTGTGACAACATGAATGGACCTTGAGGGTGTTATGCTAAGTGAAATAAGTCCGAGAAAGACAAATACTCCATGATCCCATGTATAAGTGGAATTTTTTTTTTTTTAAGATTTTATTTATTTGTCCTGTCCCCGGGCGGGGGGGGGGGGGAGCGAGAGAGAGCACACAAGCAGGGGGAGCAGCAGGCAGAGGGAGAAGGAGAAGGAGAAGCAGACTCTCCACCGAGCAGGAAACCCAATGTGAGACTCAATCCTAGGACCCTGGGATCATGACCTGAGCTGAAGGCAGATGCTTAACCAATTGGGCCACCCAGGCACCCCGTATAGGCGGAATCTAAAACTAAACTCACAGAAACTGAACAGACTGTTGGTTGCCAGAGGCACGGGGGTTGGGGAAATGGATGAAGGTGGTCAAAAGGTGCAAAGTTTAAGTTATAAGCCCTGGGGATGTGATACACAGCATAATGACTGCAGCGAACACTACCGTGTTGTATATTTGGAAGTTGCGAGGAGAGTAGATCTAAGAAGTTCTCGCAATATGAAACATTAGAACAATGGGAGAGGATGAATGTTAATGATATATTCGTTATACTACTGAAGCTAATGCGTTATGTCCGTTATAGGCCAATGAAACTAGAAAACAATGCAATCTAATGACTGAATCCATGAGACCGCCTTAACTTAACTTTTGTTTCTTCGTTCTTAGTTGTCATGTGGGTTATTAGATCACAGCCCTGTTTTCCGAACTGCATTGAGCATGTGGTAAGAAACTGCAGGCGTGCTGCGAGCTTAAATCCCATTCAGAGGCAGACCTAGGTCTTGTGAGTTCTGAAGCAATTTAGGGAGCCCCCTTGAAGAAAAAGAATGGAAATTAGAGTCTATGTGCTGCCAGAGAAATTACGAACCTAAAATTGGTTAGGAAGGTGTATACTTACTTAGAATGACAGAAAACACAATTAAAAACATAAAAAGCTGCCCAAATAAACAAAAATGCCACCGAAATCTGGAAAGAATAACATTTTTATTAACTGTGATTTTTGTTAGGTTTTTTTCCCCCTATGTGTTCCAGCTGCATGCTATGACACCTTTTGTGTCACAAGTGACCTTAGGATTTTGTGGCCAGAATAGAACGATAATTTAGTCTTTCCATTAAGGTAGCTATGAAACTTCTTACTCTAAAATTTTTAGACTTTTTGCTTAATATTCTTGCTATCACTGCAGTTTTGTTTTATTTTAAACGTAGTGAGGGCCACAGCGGGAGAAAGGTTCAAATCCTCTCTGCGGGGGGTCGCTAGCGCTGGTTGGTTGATGGTAGGTTTTTCCAACTCCAGGAAACCCTGGCGCTTCTTCCTGGAGCATCAGTTTTTAGTGTATACGTTGAAACATTTGTATACTAAAATAAAAACCAGCATATCCTAGAGTAGAATGAAAAATCCATTAATTTTTAAAGCTCAAACACCAGACTTCATAAAGGCTATAATTTTGAGTTAACATCTCAACATTTTAGAATCTAAGATCGTCATCTGGTTTCTATTCTAGTGCTTCCATTTCTGTTTAATGAACTTGGTGATTTTGTACTTTTACTTCATTACTTAAAACCTACTCTAATTGCCATACACCGTAGACGCAGACATTCAGGTTGTAACCAACTGAATTTTCACGAAGTAAACCTATGTGTACATCCAGAACTGGCAGCAAGAAACAGAGCTTGACCCCCAGCCCAGATCTCTGTACAGTCCCTTCCACACACTACCTCTGCTCCACAGCCCTGATTTCTAAGTGTAGCTTAGTTTTGCCTGATTTTTTTTTTTAAAGATTTATTTTAAAAAGAGAGACTGTGAGGGAGTGGGTGGGGTAGAAGGGGCAGAGGGAGAGGGAGAGACAGAATCTCAAGCAGAATCCCTGCTGACCGAGAAGCCTGACGTGGGGCTCCATCTCATGACCTTGAGATCATGACCTGAGCCCAAATCAAGAGTTGGATGCTTAACCGACGGAGCCACCCAGGAGCCCCTAGTTTTGCCTGGTTTTGAACTCTAAGTGGAACCATCCAGTCTGTACTTGCTTGGGTCTGGCTTATTGACGCCAACATTCTGACTCATTTGTATTGCTGTGCAGAGTAGCAGATCCTTCACTCTTCTTGCTATTCCCTTGTCTGAATATACCACAACTTATTATGTGTTTCATTGTTGGGCATCTGGATAGTTTTTATATTTTGGCTATGTGAATAAATACTATGATCATTCTAGGACCTGTCTTTTTGGGAACGTGTATATGCATTTGTGTTGTTTATATAACTAAGAGTGGTTGTTGGGTCCTAGGGCATGCATGGGATCGGGTTTGGTCAGACATAGCAGTTGACACACTCACCAACAGTATGACAGTCTTGATTAGTCTGCCTCTTCACTAGCCCTTGGTCTTGCTTTCTGTCTCTTCAATCTTAGATCTCCGGGCACCTGCGTAGTGGTGTTTCGTAATGGTTTCAATCTGCACTGCAACTTTTATGGACAGCTTAGAAAAGATTGTGCTTTGTAACTTGTTTTTGGTGTTGTGTGAATTTGCAGAATTGTCAAATTTGGGCAGACCTCTAAATTTTATTCATGAAACTTATTATTGCAGGAAATTTCCCATACACAGAAGTCTGGGTGAATAAACCATGATACATCCACACAATAGAGTACTATGTGACTATCTTCTTTTAAGAAGAGTGATCTCTATGAACTGATATGGGGTGATTTATTTATTTATTTTTGGCAAATGTTACGATTATCTGCCAGAGTAGCATTATATCATACCTTATAGAAATTGAAGACAAATTATCCTAGTCTCATAAGGTGGCGACTAGAAGATCAACTTGCAAACATCAATTACTACATTTCTCTATACTAATAAATTGTTAGGAAGCATAATTTTAAAATATCATTATTATATAACATTCAAAGGACCCTAGGAATACATCTAACAAAATATGTGAGTCCTGAATGTAGAAACTTACACCACTTCATTGAAAGACATTACTAAGGCTCAAAAGTATAAAGACTTACAGGTAGCTAGACTGAGAATTGTAAATTTATTAATTTCTAATCAAAATGGTGCTGGAGTGGGATGCCTGAGTGGCTCAGTAGGTTAACGGTCTGCCTTCAGCTCAGGTCATGAGGCCAGATCCTGGGATCGAGTCCTGCATAAGGCTCCTTGCTCAGTGGAGAGCCTGCTTCTCCCTCTCCCTCTGCCTGCTGCTTCCCCTGCTTGTGCTCGCTCGCTCTCTCTCTCAAATAAAATCTTTAAAAATAAAACAAAATAGTGCTGGGGCAATTGTATCAATATGGGAGGGGGAATCCTATGAAATTGGGTTGCTATTGAGATAGCAATGTATGTAAAATCAGTGCCAAATGAATTGTTTAAATGTAAAAGGTAAATCTTTAAAACACTTGGAAGAATTTATAGGAAAGTACATTTCTAAGCTTGGAATAGAAAATAACTTGTTTCTTCACTTTATGATCTACTTTTATGAAAAAAGACAAAATCTTGCAGAAATTCCACAATTGCAACATCAAAGGATTAGCCTCCAGAATATGTAATGAATTTCTACAAATGCATTAGATATAAACAACCAATGGAAAAATAAGCAATGTATAGAAAATGAACATTTTGCAGCAGAGGGAATATTTTTGGCAAATAAAATCTCATGAAGGCAGTTAATCTCTTCGGTAAATAAGGAAATAAAAATTAAAACCACAGTGAAATACCATTTTGCATCTACAGGATTGGTGATAAGTATGATAATGCATTGGATAGATTAGGGATCAACAGTTTTTATACTTCTGGTAAGAGCAAAAATTGGTATCATTAGATTGAGAAACGATGTGGCATTATATAAAGGGTGAACATTTGTATACCTACAGCTAAGTAGACTTTATTCCAACTTCTAAACTCCAGAGAAGCTTTTGTGTGTGAATACCAGGAGACCAAGAACGTTCATAGCTGGACGGTTTACAGTAGCAAAAACCTGGAAAAAAACCATGTGTCCATTGTCAGAATGGCTGAATAAATTATGGCCTGTTCACCTGATAGAGTATAATACAGCAGTGAAAAGCTATTCACGACTTGATAAATGATAGTAACAAAATTTCATGAAAAATCAAGATCTCAGAAGATAATAGAGTTTAATATCCTTCTATAAAGTTAATATACCAGCAAAACTAAACAATAAGTAGGGACTCACACATACAACGTTAAGCCACTTTTACAAATCACAGGAATGACAAACACAAACTGGTGGTGTTGTCTCTGGAGGATTAACAGCATGAGGACGGCACCCACGTCTAGGCTCTGGTCTTCATCCTCTTCTAGGTCTTTAGCTAATGTCTGCTTTGCAGACTTGACGATTATGTTTATATACTTTACATACTCTAGTGATATCAAGTGTCATAATGAAAATGATAAAATTACTAAGAAGTAGCCTGTATTCATTTCGTTTATATATACTGTTTATACCGTATATACAACATACACAATATAAATATATACACAATAACCAATTAGATATAATACAGGAAGGGAACTTCCTACATGGCATTCTAGGAATAAATCTCACAGGAAATCTGCAGGATCTATACGAAGACAATTTTGAAAGTCTACTGAGAGCCATAAAAGGAGACTTGAAAGTAGAAAGACCTATTTTTATCCTAGGAAACTTACTTCATAAAGATGTCAATTCTCCTCGAGTCTATAAGTTTAACATTTTATTAAATTTCTGAAGGTTTTTTTCAGCCTAGATAAGTTAATTGTAGAATTCATATATGGAAAATATGTGGGTACATGCAAAGAAATCATGAAACGAAAATAAAAGTGACTAGAACCTAGAAAGCTTTAGTAAACCTGCCTGGTACAGGTAGGTGAATGGACATAAAGGCCAATGAGGGAAACAAAAGTACAGAAATAGACCCTTTATTAAAGAGACAATTCATATGTGATCAAGATAACATTTCAAATCAGGGGTGAACTTGGGATTTCTCAGTACGTGTTGGGAGAAACAGCCATATTTTAAAACCTAATTTCCGAAGGATCGAAGATTTAAGTGTTGAAAAAGTAAATCTAGAAAAAAGAAAATATTTCAAAATAACCTTGGAGTGGGGAAGATCTTTCGAAGCATGACTCAAACTGTTGAAGCCGTAGAAGATGAAGCTGTATGAGGAGGAGGAATATGAAAGTAAAAATGTGATGGTGGAAGAATGTTCGTTCATTTTAAAAATAACGTCTTTACTATGTAAAGAATTCTACAATTAATAAGACCAACTATACAATAGTACAATAGGCAGAAGTTTCAAACAGACATTTCACATGTTTTCTAAAAGCAAATGAAAATGGGTTTTAAATATCAAGAAAAAGTTCAATCTTAAAAGTTCAGTCTTAGAGAAATGTTAATTAAAACGACAAGAATGCAAACATTAGCAAATGAACAACTCAGTTAAATAATGGGCAGAAGATCTGACCAGACTCCTCACCGAAGAAGATACTCAGATGGAGAATAAGCATGTGAAGAGATGCTCAAGGTCTAGGACGTTAGGCAACTGCGTATTAAAATAAAAAATAAATGAAAACAAACCACTTCATACCCTTAGAATGATGAAAATCCAAAACCCCAATGATACCAAGTGCTGGTAAGAGTGTGGAGCAGAGAAACTCTCGTTCATTACTGGTGGGAAAGAAAAATGGTGTAGCTACTTTGGAAGACGTTTTGGCAGTTTCTTATGTAATTAAACATGCTCTTGCACAGTCCAGCAGCCACACTCCTTCGTACTTAAAGGAGTCGAGAACTTAGGGCTACAGACAAATCTGCTCAGGGATGTTTATGGCAGTTTTGTTTATAATTGCTAGATTTGGAGGCAGGGGGATGTCCTCCAGTAACAGAATGGGTAAATAAGCTGTGGCATATCCGGACTATGGGATATTACTCGGCACTAAAAAGAAATGAGCTACTAAGCCATGAAAAGACATGGAGCAAACTTAAGAGCATGGTACTAAGTGGAAGAAGCCAATCGGAGAAGGCAAAGCTACGGAGACTGGTTGCCAGGGGGCTCGGGGGAAGGAGGGATGAGGAGGCAGAGCACAGAGGATTTTTAGGGCCGTAAAACCAGTAAATCTGCTCTGTGTGCTACTGTAACGGTGGAAACACATCATTACACATTTGTTCAAATCCACAGAATGTGCAGTGTCGAGAGTGAGTCCTCATGTAAACTATGGCTCTGGTGATGATAGATCAATGCAGGCCCACCAGTTAGAACAAATGTACCCCTGGCACGGGGTGTTAATATGGGGAAGGTTGTGCATGTGCGGGGTCCGGGGTGCGTGGGAACTCTGTACTTCCTGCTCAGTTTTGCTGTGAACTTAAAAGTGTTCTAAAAAACTAGTGTATTTTAAAAATGGCAAAGAGATACCATTTCATAATCATCTAAATATTTGACACACTGTATTCTTGAGGGTGGGGGAGTAGGCATGATTTTTGCTGGGGCATGGAAGGGGCATATCTTCTTAATCCAACTTAATAATAATAATAGTCTGACTTAGCTATTATACTTCTAGGAATTTATCCTACAGATACATTCTTATGTGAGTGAAAATGTCTACGAACCCAGGATATACATTGCATCATTATTTATAATAGGTAAAAGACTGGAGATATTCTAAATGTCCTAAAAAGGGAATGGGTTAAATATAGTACATTCATAAAATCGCATACTTGTAGGTATCAGAAGGAAAAGTACAAGATAATTCAGTCTTTGCATTAAAAACAATGTTTGGCAGAGTGTTAGCTCTGCAACTCGTTATTGGTAATGTCAGTTACTTTTTTTTTTAGATTTTTGCTATCAAATTTGCTGTGATTTCCATTAGGTTTCTTTCTTGTATAGTCCACATTTTCATGGACCAGGGTAATCATAAATACTCAGTGTTAAACAGTTTGTCATTGAGGTCTTCGTAATAGTAGCAATTATGAGTTTCATTTATCTTTAAATTATTTTTAATGAGAATTCAGCAAAATATTGAGTATTTTCCTAATGTTCATATGATCCACTTTCTTCATTAATTGGGTTGTCAGAAATCTAGAGCCTGTTCACTTTATTTGAAATTGATTCCTACCATTTAATTACTACTTTTATTGAGATCTGAAAATTTTCCTCTTACCATTGGCTTCCTGATGTCAGAATAATTTCTATTAAATTCATTGCTCCTTTTTAATCACTTGTTTTATATTCCAATAATTTTATACTTCTGTATTTAATAGATTGAATCCTTCCTATATGTCCAAATCTGAAATTTTTCAGTGAACTCGTCTAAAAGGATTTTTTCCGAATTGTAGTTAAGATGGCATAGTCAACATTTCTTAATTTTTAAAGCATTAAAATATTTATTTATTTATTTATTAAAAGATTTTCTTTATTTATTTGACAGAGACAGCCAGCAAGAGAGGGAACACAAGCAGGGGGAGTGGGAGAGGAAGAGGTAGTCTCATAGCAGAGGACGCTGATGTGGGGCTCGATCCCAGAGCACCAGGATCACGCCCTGAGCCGAAGGCAGACGCTTAACGACTGCGCCACCCAGGCGCCCCTAAAGCATTAAAATATTTAAAAATAATCCACGTATCATAAAGTATGCCTTCTAAAAAATTGTACAATCCAGTGTTTTTTAGTGGTGATACTCCACTTTAAGAACATACTATCTAATTTCACTTATCCCTCCCCAACGACCCCCCATCCCCATCAGCAGTCACTCCCATTGTTCCCAAGCCTCTGGCACCCACAACCTACTTTCTGTCTCCACGGATTTGCCTATTCTGGACAACTCCTATCAACAGAATTCTACAATATGTGGCTTTTTGTGCAACCTTTATTAGCTTTTTGAATAAACTTGTGTCTTATGTTCCAAGTTTTGCTTGTCATAGGAAACATATTTCAGAGCAGTTCAAATTGTCATTGTACTTCAAAATGTTGTGCTTCGGGGCGGCTGGCTCAGTTGGTGGAGTATGCAAGTCTTGATCTTGGGGTCGTGAGTTTGAGCCCCACATTGGGCATAGAGCCTACTTTAAAAAAAAAGTTATAAAATGTTGTGCTGTAAGTTCTCACTGATTTGTTTGTAATGGGCAAACTATTTCACTATCCTTAGACTCTTAAAAAAAATCAATTTGGCATGGGTGTTTTTAAAAAAATATTTACTTGAGAGAGAAGGAGAGAGGGAAAAAGCACACACAGAGGGAAAGGGAGAAGCAGACTTCCTGCGGAGCAGGGAGCCCAATGTGGGGTTCAATCCCAGGACCCTGGGATCATGACCTGAGCCAAAGGCAAATGCTTAACTGACTGAGCCACCCAGATGCTCCTGGCATGTGTTTAAAATACTATATCTAATACAAGAAAGAATAACTGTTGCAAAATCCCGAAGTAGTCTGCAACTTCAGGAATTGGGAGGAGCTCGTCTTGTGATTTAGGGATGAGTTGCGTCCAGAATGTGTTTTAACTGCTTACTAATGTTTTCAAAGAGTGCCTGAAACTTTGTCATCTCTCCTAACAGTGTCTTCGTTGACCGATTGCAAATGGGCAGGGTGGGTTATGGTCGTCCAAAACTTCATTCGTTCTGTGGAATTGCCAAAACTCCATTTGAATGATTCTTGTGTGTGCCTTAATTGCAGATGAATTTTGGCAAAAAGTTAAAAATTGGTTTCCTGCATACCCAAGTGTGTTTTTTTGTTTGTTTTTTGTTTTATCTTAGAGTTGCACACATCACATCCGAAGCAATTCAGTAGAGCAAAATCTGAAACAGTAGAGGCTGTTTTGATTTCTCACTTCATTTTGCTCAAGTTTTCCCTTAGTTTGATTAATTTTTACTGAGTTGTTTTGGATAAGTAAGTCAATGCTGTCTTTTCATTTTGACAGTTTTCCAAGCACCCATGTAGAAAGGGATCAAATCTAGAAGTTAGTCTGATGATTTTCTGAAGTTCTGAAGAACATTGCTTTTTATCGTCTGATGGGTAATCCTTTCACTTAACAATTTAAAGCCTTCGACCACTCCTTTTAGTACTTCAAAATAATATTGTATGCTGTTTCTTGTCTGTTCTTCAGGCCAGGGTAAAGTACATTTTAATTTATGTGTCATCCAAGTAAACATAGCCTTTTTTGTTCTGTGACACCTGATTTCTGAGAGTTCTTAATATATTTAATTCTGCCTGAAAACTTACATGGTATCGGTAATGTGTGTCTTGTTAAAGACGTTTAATATTGATTAAAAAAAAATCCCCACAACCCCAATATGTGTATTCATCAGTTGTGGAACAGACTAGCCAAAATCTTATAACAATTTCATATTTAATTGTGTTTTATAATACCTGTTTGAGAAGCATTTTAACAGATTCTCATTTTGGTTCTCTGTGAATCGAGATCACGATTTTGCAGGTGAAAAACTCGCGCACACAGTGTGTAACAGACCAGGATGAGTGTTCACGCTACTTAAGAAAATCAACACATTCGTTAAAAGGAGGCTGGGCTGACAAATTGTTTTCTCTTTGGAAATTATTTTGTGTTTGATTCTCGTAATCTTATTCTCTTGTCATTTTTATTATCCGTGTCTTCTTGACTATTATGATTCTTTTTGAAGTGGTTCTGCATACCATTTCAACCATGAGAGTTTTTAATTTCATTGTTAACTGCGAGAGTTGTTTCCCGCCCCCCACCCCAACATTTTGAAGGTCCTGCCAATTTATTCTTTCAGTTTCCTCTTTAGTTTCCAGTAGGGTCCTTACTTTCCAGTATATTTGAGTTTTGGAATGATCAATAATTGTAGAAAATAGAAAATTTATCTGAAATTAAGGCAAACACAAGAGCCATTTGAATGCATTTAAAAATTGCCACTGTGTTTGATCGAACCCCATAATTGTGTAATTAAATTATTCTCAGGCTACGCATAGTGAATTATTGATGGGCTCTGTGTAGGAGTTTTTCACTGGAACATTTGTTTCTTCAGGCTACTTGGCTGTGTTGGCGGCAATTCTGCATGCTGTTTTATCTGGAACTGTCAGACTTTCTGAGGATGGGACGCCTTGGCTAAGTTAAGGCGTGCCTGGAACGCGGAAATCACGCGGACTCCTGATCAGTTACATTTGCTGTTTGAAGTAAGGCTTTGTGTCTGTGTCCTACAAACCAAGAGTTTTGACATCGTATTTCATGCGACTTACTGCAAAAGGAGAAAAGGAGGGTATGTTTCTAATTGCATATGCTGCCTATTGAGTATAATTCTGACAGGTGAAAACTTCCGTTTTAATTCGTTATCAATGAGATCCCCATCCTCTGCTTCAGATTTTAAATATTTGATGGTTGGGACAATTTTCAACAGACTAGCTTCTGGCTCTCTCCATCTCACTGTCTTTCCCTGAAGGGCATGTTCGTGGGGCAGTAGATCCGCTCACTCTGAACCTGTGTGATGGGGAGTGAGCCCAGGAGGTAGTGGGAGCATCCTGGGAAGCCTCTGTTTCCAGAAGGAGCGCTTAGGAGTACCTCAGTGATACACACAAGTGACTTTGAGCTGCATCAATACCTTACCAAGGCAAATGTGTTTCTAACTCAATGCCCCTTTGATTGTAGGAATACCCGTGGAGGGTGATGGCCCTGCGGGATGACGGGCAGCTTTTCCTGCACAGAGATGTCTCTAGAAAAAGCTGGGTTCTTCTCCTCTTAGCTGCTGATTCCAGGGCACAGCTTACTGTCTATTTCTAAGGTGGTTCTCAGGCTTGGGTGTGTACTGGAATCACCGGGAAGTGCGTACAAACACTGAATGAGGCTGAGCCCCAGCCTCAAAAGTTTCTGATGTAGTCGGTCCTGGTCAGAGCTGAGAATTTGCATTTCTGACAAGTTCCCAGTGATGAGCTGGGAACCACACTTTGAGAACCACTTGGCCAGTGGCCGCCAGAGCTCGCTGTCCCAGGAGGGCTGCTAAGTCCCGCCTCTGCCGGCGCAGGCTCAGGGTTTGCCTCAGGCTCTGGGCTGAGGTGGAATCTCCAAGAGGCCCCTGGACCCAGGGGACTGGTCTGGGCTGAGCTGGTCTAGTGATCTGCAAACTGCTCTCCATGCCTCTTAAGTGGAAAGGAGCTGCCTCGGGGCACCCTCTGCGGTCTGGGAGGCTGTGTGGACGGTCTTCAGATCCCTCATTGCCTGCTCTTTTCCACCAGCTCAGCTCTGTTCTTATGTCCAGGGTATTGGGACCATACAGATGAATGTGTTTGAAGAATGGGTTCCACTGCAGGGGAAGAGATCTATGGTAAGGACCTGGATTCTGGGCTCTGGAAGAGGAGCAGCCTTGTTGAAGTCCTAGATTTCCTCGGAGGTCCACGTCCCAGGGAGCCTGTGGGCCCGGATGCCTCTTGGTTGCTAATTTGTATGTGCTTTTCTATTTCATGGGGAGTCGCACCTCCAGACCCAACGCAGCTTTGTGGTTAAGAACGCGAGTCAGGCAGAGGAGAGTTCAGCCCCTCCTGTCGGGTGACCCCTACCTCTGGGAGGTCTCTGTGTTCGAGTCTCACTTTGGGGTGAGGATTCTGTCGTCCTCCACAGGTGTTGGCGAGCCTGAATGAGGTGGTCCCTCTGTAGCAGTCAGCACAGCATCCGGCACAATGTCCTCGCTCACGTAAATACGAGGATTGCCATGATGGTTTTGCTATGTGGTGAACGCGTAAGATTGTTCTCCTAGAATCAAATGATTCCAAATGAAATCAATATGGATTCGATATCACAGAAGAATTTCAGTAGTTAATGGCCCCCCCCATATCGGGCAAAGTGGATTTTCAGTTAAAAAAAAATAGGAAAACTAATTAATAGAGCATTTATTTAAAAATAAAAAATAGTTTCAAAGGAACACTTGCCTAAAATTATAACATCAGCAGAAATCACTGGTACTTTTTGTCCATTGCTTTGCTTGACAAAGAATTTCTGTGAAACACTTTTTATACTCCTATTTGATGTAAGTATCTTATTTTTTTTAAAGATTTATTTATTTATTTTAGAGACATTGTGTGAATGGGGGGAGGGGCAGAGGGAGAGAATCTTCAACTGGACTCCCTTCTGAGTGCGGAACCCAACCCAGGGCTCGATCTCATCCCCCATGAGATCATGACCTGAGCTGAAACAAGAGTCAGATGCTTAACAGGCTGAGCCACCCGAGCACCCCTAAGTATCTTAGTTTTTAAATTATGTTATAATAAAAACTCAGTTACGTGCTTCATCTCAAGTGACTATTTAGCTCCCCAACAAAACCAGGTTCCTTCCAAGTAAGAAAGAATGTGTGCTCTACAGCAGTGCCAAGGCAGGCAGGTAGGGGCGCGGCAATCACTCAAGGAATGTTCAAGGAATTTAAGATTTTCAAAGTTTTTTATTTCAATGAACTATGATCACTAATCCTGGCTATGGCAGAATGCTGTGTGAGGCCATGTTCTTATTTCTTCACATTTTAAAGTTCAAATCAGGGGGAAAATGGAGATCTTAAGAAACTTGGCTACAAGGTGTTTGGTTTACCTACCAAGGATGCAAATATTTCATGCATGACGCAGAATATCAGCAAATATTTCATGCATGACGCAGAATATCAGCTCTTGAAGCGAAACCAGTACTTCTTTTTGGAATGAAGGGGGGACGACAGCCAGGAGGAGGATTGCAAATATTTGAAAGGGGATTCAAAGTGACATTTTATTGAGGATTTCACTCTAGAAAAGCAAAAAAAGTCAAGGGCTCTCTCAAAGATTGTACAGAAAATAAAATTTATTGGCGCTATCCCTTGCCTGCCTGCTCTACCATTAAGCCCCCATATATAATGCAAGTTATTCAAGCATAGAAAATGGGAAGGCACAGCAGATTTACTGCCATGTATGAGCATGAGTAATCTTTGCTTTTATTGCTTTCCCACTTCAAGGTGAAATTTTTTGCTTTTGACCAAAGGCGTTCGTTGGGTTTGCAGAAAATACAGCACAGGTACATGGGATAGAATATATTTATTATATGTGCTTGTAGGGGTATAAAGTGATTATGGTTCAAAGCTTCAAAGTTATGGTTAGGCACTTTAAATAAACTTAAAGTGAAAATTTAATAATTACAAGAGTTAAATAATCATCTGTAGGTATGTTCATTTAGCAATTCTAATGGCCAAGAAGGGACTTGCTCAATTTCCTTAACATAAAGTAGAGGGAAGATAGTAAACAGTTAAAAAGGAGAAATGGTAACTCATTATGAATTTGTATACCTGGGTGGTCTAGCACTCATCAAAGTCTTTACTATTGCACCCTTGACATGATGCGTGAGAGTGCTGTGACTGTGCACTTGTCCCCCCGTCCTCTGTGCTATCGGGAGATGTTTCTTCTTCTAGTAACCTCATGATACATTCTTGTTTACTTTAGGCAGATGATCTATTTACCCACGTATGTGCTGTTTTTAGCACTCTGTATTCCTTTGTGTAGGTCTGGATTTTCATCGCCTAGGGTTTTTCTTCTACCTAAGAAATTTCCTTTAACATTTTATATAGTTCAGGTTGCTGGTGATGAATTCTTTCAGCTTTTGTGTGTCTAAAATAGCCTTTATTTTGCTTTTATTTTTTTTTTAAAAGCGCTTGCCCACTGGGTAAAGTGTTTAGGTAGACCCTTTTTCCCTGGGTTCTTTAAAGATGTTTCTATATTGTGTTTGCTTACATAATTTCGGAAGCAAAGTCCACTGTTTTCTTTGTCCTTCTGGTTCCCCCAGCCCCCACCTAGGGCTGCTTTCAAGATTTTTCACAGAATTTCAACAATTACGTTAAAATCTACTTGGCATGGTTTTTTTTTAAAGTTTATTCTGCTAGGGGTTCTTAAAGTTCTGAATCTGCAAGTTTATACTTTGTATCAAATTTGCGAAATTTTTGGCTATTATTTCTTCGAACAATTTTCTGCCTTCTTCCCCCCCCTCCTTGAACTGCAGTTGCATGTAAGTCTGCTTCATATTTTCCTGCAGTTCACCGACGCTCTCTTAATTCTCAAGTTTTTTTTCTCTCTGTGCTTCATTGTCCCATTTAAAAAAAAAAATTTTTTTTTTAATGTAAGTAATCTCTACACCCAATGTGGGGCTCGAACTCACGACCCCAAGATCAAGATCACATGCTCTTCCAACGGAGCCAGCCAGGTGCCACCATTTTACCATTTTTTAAAACTGCTATGTCTCCTAATTTATTGACATTTTTCTGCCATGTACAAACTGCTATCAATTCTATTCAGTTTATTTTTCATTTCCTATTTTCTGGACCTTTCAAACAGGTCCAGTTAGACATTTTTTATGTCTTCTGTCCTCCTGATGCTGGTGTTTATCTTCTTGAACACCTTGAGCATACTTTTACTAGGTTAACGTGCTTGTCTATGAATTTATCATCTATGGCATTTCTGAGTTCATTCCTATTGATTGATTTTTCCCCCTCACTATAGGTAATATTTTCTGCTTCATATTGGTGATGCTTTCTTTTTCTAAGAAGTTTTTCTTTTTATAATAGTTGAAGATTTACCAAAAAATCACTAAGAGAGTGCATGGTTTCTCTATAACCCACACCCAGTTTCTGCTGCTAACTAAAGTCTACACTTTATATTTCCTCAGTTTTTACCAAATGCCTTTCTTTTTTCTTCCATGATTCTATCCAGAATACCCTGTTATATTTAGTTGTCGGGTCTCCTTATGCCTCTTGGAGGTGGCCGTTTTCCCAGACTTGTCTTGTTTCGATGACCTTGGCAATTTTGAGAAAGACCGGTTCAGGTGTTCTGTAGAATGCCTCTCAGAGGGATTTCTCTGATGTTTTTCTCAAGATTAGGTTGACTTCATGGGTTTTTTGGCAAAAGACCACAGAGGTAAATGATTGATAATTTTAACCACCTGGGTGGGACAGTTTGTCACATTTCTCCATTCAAAGTCCCTTTCCCCCTCCTGGTCCCGC
This sequence comes from Ursus maritimus, assembly GCF_017311325.1. Classification (NCBI taxonomy): domain Eukaryota; kingdom Metazoa; phylum Chordata; class Mammalia; order Carnivora; family Ursidae; genus Ursus; species Ursus maritimus. Next base: position 6,423,008 of record NW_024426885.1, on the reverse strand, counting down.
TGAACTCAATGTGTAGCCCACGCTGGAGGAGAGAGAAGCTGTTCTACCCCCTTGAGGGCAGATCAACCACATACACTATCTGAAGTCCTCCTGCATGGGACATGGGAGATTCGTTGCTGCTTTCACATTTGTTCATTCATTCATTCAAATCAGTGTGGACTCATGGATATATACCTTATACTTTGGGGGTATAGTCCAATACTAACTTCATTTTGTTGCTCCAATGTTCCAGCTCGAGTCATTGGGAGTTTTCCAGTTGGTGCCTTTGTCTCTTGGGTACTGTGGGCTTTACTTATTTATTTATTTTTTAAAAGATTTTATTTATTTATTCGACAGAGATAGAGACAGCCAGCGAGAGAGGGAACACAAGCAGGGGGAGTGGGAGAGGAAGAAGCAGGCTCATAGCGGAGGAGCCTGATGTGGGGCTCGATCCCAGAACACCGGGATCACGCCCTAAGCCGAAGGCAGATGCTTAACTGCTGCGCCACCCAGGCGCCCCTATTTTTTTAACTATAACTTTCTGGCACTAGAAGATGCTGCAGACTCATCTTGTATGCTTCCTGCCCCATTTCTAGAATCAGCCTTTTCTCTAAGGGCTGGCTTTTTTCTTAACTGAAGAATGACTTTAGAAACCGAGGTCTGGGGGCTGACTCTGCTTGTCGCTATTTATTGGGCTATCAATGCTTTTAGGACTTCTCAGCTGACAGAGCAAAGAGACACGGGAGTGTGGACACACATGTAAATATATGTGTCTGTAAGGTAAGCTACACGTGAGTTCATACTGATGTCTCCAACTGTCATTTAACACGTGGGTCATTCTAGCTGCTTCTCCTTGCTTATCTGTGAAGTCCCCCTCCAACGGGGACATACTTGGTTCTCACCTTCTGCTATTCATTTACTTAATTGTTCAGCCCCAGCAGCCACGCACAACAAGTAACAACTGTTAACCTGTACTCCCGTGGGAAACGGTGTTATCAGCTGGAGAGAGTGCTTGTGGGTGGTTTTCCCTTGATTTGAGTCTCCGCATAGTTCAAAGTTACCGAGGGTGGCATTCTTTCCCCTACCAGCATCAATGAGGTGGTTTCATACCTTTGTGCGTTCCGCCTTGGGATTCCCCAACCACCTAAATAATTTTAAAAAGTTGTACACGTTAAGCTTCACTGCTTGTGCTGTGAAGTTCCATGGTTTTTGACAAATGCATAGTATCACGTATCCGCCTTTAGAGATCTGTAAAGAATAGTTTCACTATCCTAAAAATCTTTTGCGTTTCACCTGTTCATCCCTCCTTCCCTACCCTGAAGCCTCTGGCAACGACTGATTTTCTTCTCTCCACAGTTTTGCCTTTGCTACATAGCCTATAATTGCAATGGTATGGATGTCTCCTTTTTGAACTGACTTCTTTCACTTAGCAGTACACACGTAAGATCCTTCTCGTGGCTTGCCGGGTCGTTTCTTTCATTGCCGAATAACATTCCGCTGTTGGGATGCACCATAGGGCCTCTGTCCCTTCACCTCCTGAAGGACCTGTTGCTTCCCGTTGGGGACAACGATGAATATAACTGTCGTATAAACATTGTCACACGAGTTTTTGTGTTGACGTAAGTTTTCAAATCAACTGGGTGATTACTTGGGCTCTTGATTGGTGTGTCATAGGATTAAGACCATGTTCGACTTTGTAACAAAACAAAACAAAAGCCAACCGAACAAAAACCCTGCCAAGTTGTCTTCCAAAGCGCCTGGACCAACAGCCGTGAGCGAGAGTTCCTGTAGCTCGGCGTCTCGGCTAGCATTTGGTACCGTCGGGTTTGGGGATATCATCTATTCTTATAGGTGTAGGTGGCATCCTGCTGTTTTAATTTGCAAGTCCCTATTGGTGTGTGATGTCGCGCGTCTTTTCATATGCTTACTTGCCATCTGTGTGTCACTTTGGCGAGGTATCGATTTAGATCTTTTGCCAATTTCTTCATTGTTTTCTTAACGTTGAATTTTGAGAAGCCTGTTTATGTTTTGGATTCAGGTCCTTTATCCTGACAGGTTTTGCAAATATTTGCAAAATGCCTTCATTTTTGTTTATTTTTTTGGAAGTACCTGAGTGGCGTAGTTGGTTGAACGTCCGACGCTTGGATTCGGCTCAGGTCATGAGCTCAGGGTTGTGGGATCGAGCCCCATGTCGGGCTCCTTGCTCAGGGCAGAGTCTGCTTGAGATTCTCTCTTTCCCTCGCCCTCTGACCCTCCCCTTCTCTAAAGTAAATAAATAAATGTTTAAAAAAATGCCTGCCTTTTTTATTGATAAAAGCATTTATTTCATTCTTGTTCCTGAAGGGAATTTTCACTGAATGTGCGGTTCTAGGCTGACAGCTATTTTTTCTCTTCTCTCTGAAGATATTCCTGTGATGTCATTGCGAATTCTTGTCTCCTCCTGACCTTCCTTTGTGAGGGGATGTGTTTTCTCTCTAGTTGCTTTTGGGATCTTGCCATTGTCTTTGATGTTCTCTTGTTTCGTGCTTGTGTCTAGACATGTTTTTCTTTATCCTGCTTGGGACATGTTTTTCCTCCTGAAGTTGTGAATTTGTTTTTTTAATTAGTTATGGTCCATTTTCAGTGGTTAGTCTTTAAATGTTGCCTCTTCTCCACTCTCTTTATTCTTCCTTGCACTCTGAGGGACTATATGTTGATCTTCTCATTCTATTTTCTTAACCTCTATTTTATATATTCTGTATTTGCTTTATCCTGGGTAAATTCTTCAAACGTAGAATTATCTTTTCATTTCTGCTTACTTTGCCTCTTAATCCACTGCTTAGTTTTTTATTTCAACACTTATATTTGCATTTCTAGGATTTCCATATGCTTTTTTTTTGTCAGATATTTCTGGGCATTCCTAATAGTTTTTTGTTATATGTTCAACTTTGTAAATCTTTTATTTCTTTAAAACTTATGTACATAATTCTTGGATCATCTGAATCTGACCCTTCCAACCTCTTTAGTTCTTGGAGGGTATTTTTAAATGTAGGTTTATTATTCAGGTATGGTGAGGTACACAGATCAGGAGACTGCCATCGGAAAGATAGTTGGTGACTCAGTTTGCAGGAGCAGGGGGCGAGCTGTGCCCTGTGGAGATAAGGACACACAGGGAAGTACCAGGTCACTCAGGAGGCAGTGGGAGCATAGGAGGGCTGTGGGCAAGACTCTTTATTGTGGTTTCTGTGGGAAAGAAAGGCAGAATAAGTAGGCTTAAGACTGGCTACTTTGAATGATTCCCACAGGCTCTGGGCATAGGGGCTGTCCCTAGTTGGTTTGGTATCTGACAGGTGGTTGGGGCAGGTGGATATTGGCCTAGAGTTTAAGAGCTTAGAGGAGGTGGGAGGAAGCGTGTGCTCTGGATTGGCTAGTTTTCATATGAAAGGTTCACTGCAAGGCAAATTTACGGTCTCTAGGAATTGGCTAGCCCTGGGAGGGGCAGTCTCCCCAGGGTCACTAAGGCCCCAGATGTCAAAGCATCAGAATAAAAGAGGCATGCTTAAGACAAGGGTCTTTATCCCTCACTGCGGTAGCTTGCCTTCCTTTGTGTTTGGTAATCTTTATCTGATCTTTTTTTTTTTTTAAGATTTTATTTATTTATTTGTCAGAGAGCACACGCAGGGGGAGCAGCAGGCAGAGGGAGAAGCAGGCTCCCTGCTGAGCGAGCAGCCTAATGCAGGGCTCGATCCCAGGACGCTGGGATCATGACCTGAGCTGAAGGCAGACGCTCAACTGACTGAGCCACTCAGGTACCCCTCTTTATTTGATCTTAAACTGTGTGGCTAATAACTTGGGGGAATCTTCTCGTCAACGAGCATTTGCTTCTGCCCTAGAGGTAGCTGAGGGCTTAATGGAACCATAGCCGCTTCGGGTCCGCACTTAGAGCAGGAAAGCCCGGCTCCGCTGCTGCTTGCCAAGTCCCGTGGGCAGCAGTGTGCTTGCCTTATTTCTCTGGCCTCGTGCTAACTTGAGGCCCCGCTGCCTGCAGATCTGAGGCTGGCTCTGGTTCTCCCAACGTCTGACCCCTGCTTCTCTGGCCCTGGTTCTCTGCCTCTGCACATCCCTGCCTGCCTGATTTCTGGTCGTTCTGGGACAATGAAGCCCACGTTTCTGTGCCCATTGCTTCCTGATGGATCTGAACCCTGCTCACATTTTACAGTCTTTTTTAAACCGGGGTGGAGAGGTGGGCTGTCTCTTCTACCTTTTGTGAGACCAGAGGTGCCTCAAGGGGTACATCCCATCCCAGCTCTAATTCCTTGGCATGGAGGGTCCTTCAGAGAGGCAGACAGGTTTTGTTGCCTGTATCTGATCGCTCTGTGACCTGGCCTCCGACCTCCCAGGCCCTCACCACCATCCTTTTTCCACCTGGATCACTGCAGGGGCCTCCTGACTGGTCTCTCTACTCCTGCCCTCACCATACTTTGGTCTATTTCCGATAAGGTAGCCAGAGGGACCCTGCTAAATCCTAAATCAGATTGTGTCACTCCTATACTCAGAACGCTTGAATGACTTTCCATCTCCTGCAGTACCAAAGTCAAAGATTCTGCAGTGACCAAGATACCCTGGATGACATTCTCCTGTCCATGCCCTTGCCCTAATAAACTTCCTTCCCCTCATCCTCTCCCAGTCTTGCTCATGATCCTGTCATATACGGGCCTCCTTGCAGTTCAGGAAACATGCTGGCCTTGCGCCTGCCTGGAAGTTGTGTTAGCTGTGCCCGCTGCTTGGAGTGCCCTTCCTCCAGCTACCTCCATGACTTTGCTCTCGGCCCTATCAGTTCTTGATCCGTCTCTTGATTTCAGCTCAGGTCATAATCTCAGGGTCCTGAGATCGAGCCCTGCATTGGGCTCCGTACTGAGTGTGGAGCCTGCTTGAGATTCTCTCTCTCCTGCTCTCTTGGCCCCTTGCCCCCATTTGTGCTTTCTTAAAAAAAAAAAAAAAGTCGTATCCCCAGTGGAGCCTGCCTTGGCTCCCCCAGTCTCACACCGCAACTGACCCCACCCTCTCTAGTCCCATTCCCTGCTTTATGTTTTCCCTTAGCACTTAAGATCATTTTACATACTATATATTGTTTCTTTTAAAAATCAACTCTACTGAGATAAGGTTTACATATAATAAAGTGTACCCATTTTAAGTATATAGTAAGTGGAGTTCTGACAAATGTATTCACCTGTGTAACCACCACTTCAGTCCAAATAGAGAGCATTTCTATCACCAGAAAATCCCCCTAGGTCCCTGTGCTGCCTTGCAGGCACGTTTCTAGGCAATCACTGCTCTGATTCGTGTCACTAGGGATCTTTGCCTCTTCTAGAACTCCATGTAAGTGGAGTCACGCACTATGAGCACTTCTCTCTGGCTTCTGTGACTCAACATAATGGTTTTGAGTTTTATCTGCTACTACATGTATCAATAGTACAGTAACTATTCATTGGTTATTGTGAATTAACTCTGCGTCCCTTTGTATTGCTGAGTGCTATTTCAGTGTAAGGATATACCACAATGTCTCAGTTTTACCCACTAATGGGCATCCACTATGTTTTCAGGTTTTGTTGGTTATGAATAAAGCTACTCAGCGTTCTTGTACAAGTCTGAGGATATGTTTCATTCACTCTGGATAGATACGTCAGGGTGGAGTTGCTGTTTAATTGCATGGTTTCTCTATTTAACTCGATTAGAAACTGCCCGTTATCCAAAGTGATTGTGCAGTTTTAGATTTCCACCAATAATGTACGAGCTGCAGATCTGCATCCTTGCCAAGGCTTAGGCTCCTCAGGCTTTTTTACTTTAGTCTTTCTAGGCATTTTGTTGTTTTACCAAATAGCCAAAGCAATCTTGAAAAACAAAATAGGAGGTAACACAGTTCCAGACTTTGTTATATTACAAAGCGGTAGTCATCGAAACAGTATGGCACTGGCATAAAAATAGACACATCTATAGGACAGAATAGAAAACCCAGAAATAAACCCACAGTTATATGACCAATTAATCTTCGACAAAGGAGGAAAGACTATCCAATGGGGAAAAAGTCTCTTCAACAAATGGTGTTGGGAAACCATGCAAAAAAGTAAATTTTTTTAAAAAAAGTTTTTATTATGTTAGTCACCATACAGTACATCCTTAGTTTTTGATGTAGTGTTCCATGATTCATTGTTTGCATATAACACCCAGTGCTCCATGCAATACGTGCCCTCCTTAATACCCATCACCGGCCTAACCCAATCCCCATCCCCCTCCCCTTTGAAACCCTCAGTTTCCCAGATTCCATAGTCTCTCGTGGTTCATTCCCCCTTCTGTTTACCCCCCCCTTCATTCTTCCCTTCCTTCTCCTACTGATCTCCCTGCTCTTTCTTATGTTCCATAAATGAGTGAAACCTTATGATAATTGTCTTTCTCTGCTTGACTTATTTCACTTAGCATAATCTCCTCCAGTCCCGTCCATGTTGCTGCAAATGTTGGGTAATCATTCTTTCTGATGGCTGAGTAATATTCCATTGTATATATGGACCACATCTTCTTTATCCATTCGTCTGTTGAAGGGCATCTCGGCTCCTTCCACAGTTTAGCTATTGTGGACAATGCTGCTATGAACATTGGAGTGCATATGGCCCTTCTCTTCACTACGTCCGTGTCTTTGGGGTAAATACCCAGTAGTGCAATGGCTGCGTCATAGCGTAGCTCTATCTTTAACTTTTTGAGGGACCTCCACACCGTTTTCCAAAGTGGCTGTACCAACTTGCATTCCCACCAACAGTGTAAGAGGGTTCCCTTTCTCCACATCCTTTCCAACATTTGTTATTTCTTGCCTTGTCAATTTTTGCCATCCTAACTGGCGTAAGGTGGTATCTCAATGTGGTTTTAATTTGAATTTCTCTGATGGCTAATGATTTTGAACATTTTTTCATGTGTCTGTTAGCCATTTGTATGTCTTCATTGGAAAAGTGTTCATCTGCCCATTTTTTGATTTGATTGTTTCTCGTGTATTGAGTTTGAGAAGTTCTTTGTAGATCTTGGATACCAGCCTTTTATCTGTAGTTTCATTTGCAAATATCTTCTCCCATTCTGTGGGCTGCCTCTTTGTTTTGATGATCGTTTCCTTTGCTGAGCAGAAACTTTTCATCTTGATGAAGTCCCACAAGTTCATTTTTTCTTTTGTTTCTCTTGCTTTTGGAGAAGTGTCATGAAAGAAGTTGCTGTGGCTGATGTCGTAGAGGTTACAGTCTATGTTCCTCTCTATGATTTTGATGGATTCCTGTCTCACGTTGAGGTCTTTCATCCATTTGGAGTTTATTTTTGTGTATGGTGTGAGAGAGTGGTCAAGTTTCAATCTTTTGCATATAGCTGTCCAATTTTCCCAGCACCATTTTTTGAAGAGACTGTCTTTTTTCCACTGGATGCTTTTTCCTTCTTTGTCAAAGATTAGTTGACCATAGAGCTGAGGGTCCATTTCTGGAGTGTCTATTCTGTTCCATTGGTCTATGTGTCTGTTTTTGTGCCAGTACCGTGCTTCTTGGTGATCAGAGATTTATAGTATAGCTTGAAATCAAGCAACGTGATGCCCCCAGCTTTGTTTTTCTTTTTTGATATTTCCTTGGCGATTCGGGGTCTTTTCTGGTTCCACACAAATTTTAGTATTGTTTGTTCCAGCTCTTTGAAAAATGTCATTGGTGTTTTGATCGGGATGGCATTGAAAGTGTAGATTGCTCTGGGTAGCATAGACATTTTAACTATGTTTATTCTTCCGATCCATGAGCATGGAATGTTTTTCCATCTTTTTGTGTTGTCTTCAATGTCTTTGATCAGTGTTCTGTAGTTTCTAGAGTATAGATGCTTTACCTCTCTGGTTAATTCCTAGATTTCTTATGATTTTTGATGCTATTGTAAATGGAATGGATTCCCTAATTTCTTTCTTCAGTCTCATTGTTTGTGTATAGAAATGCAACTGATTTCTGAGCATTGGTTTTGTATCCTGCCACATTGCTGAATTGTTCTATGAGTTCTAGTACTTTGGGGGTGGAATCTTGTGGGTTTTCCATATAAAGTATCATGTCATCTGCGAAGAGAGAGAGTTTGACTTCTTCTTTGCCAATTTGAATACCTTTTATTCTTTTTTGTTGTCTTATTGCTGTTGCTAGGACTTCTAGTACTATGCTGAACAATAATGGCGAGAGTGGGCATCCTTGTTGTGTTCCTGATCTTAAGGGAAAGGCTTCCAGCTTTTCCCCATTGAGAATGATATTCGCTGTAGGCTTTTCATAGATGGTTTTTATGAGATTGAGGAATATACCCTCTATCCCTACACTCTGATGTTTTTTTTTTTTAAGATTTTATTTATTTATTGGACAGAGATAGAGACAGCCAGCGAGAGAGGGAACACAAGCAGGGGGAGTGGGAGAGGAAGAAGCAGGCTCATAGCGGAAGAGCCTGATGTGGGGCTCGATCCCAGAACGCCGGGATCACGCCCTGAGCCGAAGGCAGAAGCTTAACCGCTGTGCCACCCAGGCGCCCCTCTCTGATGGGTTTTAATCAGGAAAGGATGCTGTATTTTGTCAAATGCTTTTTCTGCACCAGTTGAAAGGATCACATGGTTCTTTTCTCTTATTAATGTGATCTATCACACTGATCGATTTGCAAACGTCGAACCACCCTTGCGTCCCAAGGATGAATCCCACTTGGTCGTGATGGATAATCCTTTTAATGTACTGTTGGATCCTATTAGCTAGGATCTTGTTGAGAATTTTGGCGTCCATATTCATCAGGGATATTAGTCTGTAATTCTTGATGGGGTCTTTGCCTGGTTTTGGAATCAAGGTAATGCTGGCCTTGTAGAATGAGTTTGGTAGTTTTCCTTCTGTTTCTATTTTTTGAAACAGCTTCAGGAGAATAGGTATTATTTCTTCTTTGAATGTTTGGTAGTAAATGTTTTTTTGATATATTCTGGACGCACGTCTTTTGTTAGATGTATGTATCACTAACATTTTCTCCTGTTCTCTGTATATCTTTTTATTTTCTTCGTGGTGAGTTTCAAAGAGCAGAAGTTTTTAATTTTATTGTAACTCAGTTTATCAGTTTTTTTTTCTTTTGTGGTTAATGCTTTTCATGTCCTGTATAAGAAATCTTTGCATTATATGTGGTTGTAAAATTTTGTCCTGATGCGCCCTGTGTTTTGTTTATTCATTTTGTTTATCTTTCCCTCACCTGCTAAACATAAACTCCATGAGGTAGAGATTTGTGTTGAATTTATTGCGAAATCCCCAGTATTGGATCAGTGCATAGTTCATAGTAGGCTCTCAGTTAAATATTTGCTGAATAAATGTTTTTATAATTCTCATAGATGTATATATCTATAAATGACACATTAGATCATTTTGCATACTTGATAAGGTAATTGACTATGAGCTGAAGTAAGCACAGTAGCCTCTAAGTAGCAGATACCCTTACTTTTCTAAAAGAGCAACAAAAATATATAGTATTCTGGGGCGCCTGGGTTGCGCAGTCGTTAAGTGTCTGCCTTCGGCTCAGGGCGTGATCCCAGTGTTCTGGGATCGAGCCCCACATCAGGCTCCTCCGCTGGGAGGCTGCTTCTTCCTCTCCCACTCCCTATGCTTGTGCTCTCTCTCTCGCTGGCTGTCTCTCTCTCTCTGTCAAATAAATAAATATAATCTTTAAAAAAATATATAGTATTCTGTAAACAAATAAACCTCAATTTATCCATTTTCTTGTTAAGGGTATTTCCAGTTTTTCATTGCATCATTAATAACATGACCATGGTCTTACCAGGTCTTCTTGTCCATGTGTGTGAATATATGTCTCACTTTAAACCTGATTTTTGGGGTGGGGGGTTATAATAGCCTTATTTGTCTGGATACAAGAAAACTAGTCTCTTGCATACTCTTGGTACATTGATATATGTACCGTTTAAAGGGTAATTTGGCAACGTGTATCAAAATGAAGCCTATACATATTCAAAGACTCGACAATTTTACCTCTACGAAAGTCTTTTAAGAATATTTGCATCACTATGTAAAGTTAAATGCACCCCAATTTTTACTGAAGTGTTGTCTGTACAAGATTATCATATACAGAGAATAGTTTGTTTTCAAAAACGGAGTTAAAGCCACATATGTTAACATGCAAGAATATCAGTAGCCTGTTAATTTAAAATGGCAAGCTGCAAAACAGTACCTTGACTATGATGCCATTTTTGGAAAATCCTCTATATCCATGCTCAAGAAGTCTTTGAATCTTTGTTGAATTGCTAGTGGTCATCATTTTGGGGGGGCGGGGAGATGTGTTTAATCCAGACAATTCTTTTTAAAAATTTCCAATATCTGAATGACTTCCTTTCTTTTTGAAGACAGTATGGCATACTTTTTTTTAAAAAGACAATACAGCATACTTTTTAGAACTCATCTGATTGGACAATAATGACTGCCTTTTAATTGAGGTTATGCCTGAATGCTTATGTGTGCCAATTTTCATTTGTAGGATTAATTTTATAGTCTCCGTTTAGAAAGCAATATACATTTCCATACGACAGTAAGATAATGGGAGTAAAAACAAAAGCTTGTGGTTTAAGGATAATTTTAAGTCAACATTTCCTATGCATTTTCCAGAAATTTAAGGGACGAGTTGGGGAGGATGTAAGTGTGTGAAGAGGGAAAGACGTGGAGGAAGGGAGCTGGCGAGGGTGGGAGGGAGGGGAAGCAAGCTGGCTCAGAGGATGCAAGAAATGTATTTGCCTTCAAGCCAAGATCAAAGCTGTACATTTGTAACAGGTGCAGAGAGGGGGAAGGAAGTCTATTTCAAACCGTTTCATACACATTGGAGAGGGACTTTTTGGAAGGACAACTGTAGCATAGTAGCTGCCTCTGCACTTTGTGGAACGGGTTTAGTTACTATGTACAGCAAAGGGTCCGATCGTGAATCTTGGCCGCCAAGACCTGATGGGAGCCAAGAAACAGATGAATATGAAAACAATCCCATAATAGAGCAGGGGATTTCTTATTCACGACATTATTCTGATACATGCGAAGAACAATGGCCATTATTTATAATTAATGCCCTCATTTATGATCCTGTTTTTTTCCATACTGGCTACCAAAGTACAATGTATTTTCCTGTGTATACCCTGGTAACTTATTTAGAATGAGTGAGTTTAGAGAGATTTATGGTTAAAAAAAATTAAGTTCAGTCATCCCGTCTGTTCATTCTTTTTTTTTTTTTTTTTGCAAACCAATTGCAGAAAGCAATGTTGGAGAAGCAGGGGTGTGGTTATGTTATAAAGGAGTCTCATTTGGAAGAGCCCCAGTATGTGGGAAATATGTATTGATGTATAACAGAAAATCACGATGTTTTCATTGATCACCACTCTTTAAGATTCCTATTTATCAATACGGGCATCCCCTGCTTTTCAAACGTCCATGTTAGGGTACTTCACTTTTACAAAGACCTACATTGGTACCGGTTTTTGCTAACTGAAAGAGATCTGAAGAGGATTTTCACTTTAAGACAAAGGCAAAATAAGACAAAGTCAGAGAAGGAGACAAACCATCAGAGACTCTTAACTCTAGGAAACAAACTGAGGGCTGCTGGAGGGGAGGCGGGGATGGGGTAACTGGGGGATGGGCATTCAGGAGGGCACTTGCCGTAATGAGCACGGGGTGTTTTCTGCAGCTGATGAATCGCTCAACTACGTCTCTGAAACTAACAACACACGCTATTAATTGAATTTAAATTTTTAAAAAAGATAAAGAGCGAAAACAGCGTTCAGCCTTGGTTTTTTCGGTGAAATCATGCTAGAGGCGGAGCATACAGAGCAATGGGAGTGGCACTGCCAAGGTCCTTGGTTTGAGGGGGCCGGGGGGGACTCCACTCAGCATCTCTGCCTCCAGCTGCCAGAGCTTTGACCTGTGTCTCTGAGCATCTGTGTTTCATCTCCGTTTATTTTGTGCACCTGTTAACAAGATGTGTCCCAAGGTACCAGAAAAGCCTATGAGAGGTGATCTTTTGGGTCTGAGAACACTAACAATTTTTTCCATATAAATTAATGATAATTGCTAATTTGTTTTATGCCATTTTGGCTTATAAAAAGTTTCACAGGAACATTCTATTTTTGGATAGCAAGAGTCCATGATGAGGGTTGAATTTTTCTCTAGAGGTCTTCATATTAGACTACTCAGTTGCTATTAAAATGATCCAGTTCATTTTTTGGTTTGGATTTTGCATGGGGTCAGGGTTGCACCTCATGTTACCATCAACTTAAGTGGGGGTGATCATCCGTTTTTCTTGCTATAAGGTCTTCATTGCCCTTTCTGGGCTGCCCCCTTGACACGTGAGATCGAAGACCTCTTAGCACCTTGGTCTGTATCTCGTACAGCAACGATCATAATTGTGATTTGGGGGGGGGGGCTGTCTCTGTGTAATGTTTCTATCCGCTGTAAGACTGTGGACTCAGAGCTAGAAGTGTCTCCCTTGTCCTATCTTACTCCCAATCCTTAGCAGAGTGCCTACCACACAGTAACATTCAAAAAAAGATACTGAAAAGTAAAGATCAGAGAACAGGTAGAAGAACAGAGCGGCTGGATAGAGAACAGAGCAGGAAAAGAGCAGTTCTGAGAGAAATTTAAGACGATGATCCCTGATATAATCACTTTACACTGCAAAATGTCTTAAAAAGCTGTAGGATTGCAAAGATTTTTGTTGGTATGCATCATTTCCCTATATTCCTATGAATAAGAGGGGTTCAAACAATATAGTTATTTATGTTACAAACAGGATTGAGTTAGTTTTTATAGGGCTCCCTGGAAGACAACTGACAAACGTCTGCATCAGAAGACAAAGTATCGCATCCTCTGGGATGACAGGCGTGAACTGGAAGATGGGCAGCGTAATGATTTGAACTGCGACACAAGCACTGGAAACCTCTCTGCTTATCTGGACCAGTACATCTGGACCATGTACTGGTCCAGAACATGCAGCCTGAGCATTGATAAGCATTGACAGCTGCAGAATAAAACAGGGTAAATAGATACTGTGTTAAGACACTACTTATCTTGGGGCGCCTGGGTGGCACAGCGGTTAAGCATCTGCCTTCGGCTCAAGGCGTGATCCCGGCGTTATGGGATCGAGCCCCACATCAGGCTCCTCCGCTATGAGCCTGCTTCTTCCTCTCCCACTCCCCCTGCTTGTGTTCCCTCTCTCGCTGGCTGTCTCTATCCTGTTGAATAAATAAAATCTTAAAAAAAAAAAGACACTACTTATCTTTCATGGTTGAATTAATTGCAACCTATTTTAAGGAGTTAAAAGACAGTCCCCTGAATATTTGAATAATATCAGCTCAAATCAAGCATTTATGAACTGGTGTTGGAGATGAGGAGCTTGGTCTCTAGTTGGATTGAATGTATCATTGGAATGTAGAAAATATTGAAGACCCATGACTCCTGTGGGTGTCTGAATCTGAAATGGAACCACCTTCGTGTAACACTGTAAGGTGACTGGAGTACGGGTTATCTGGATACCCATTTCCCGGGGCAGTGAGTAAGACCAGAATAAGGACAGAAGTACATCTGTGTGTGCAGTACCTTGTTCTGTTCTTTTGTTAAGTAGTTTAGGCATAAAAAGTTATCACATGCTGCCACCCAGCTTAGGAAACCAAGCATTGTCAATGAAATTATTCCGCCATTCCATTCCATTCCTTTCCTTTTCCTTTCCTCTTTCTTTCTTTTTTTTCTTTCTTTCTATTATGTAATGTTAGTCACCATACAGTACATCATTCTCTTGATACAGTTTTGTTTTCTCAAACTTTATGGAAATTGTGTCCTTATGTACACATCCTTTTACAACTTTTGTAATTCAACTACCCCCCAGAGTTATCCACGTAGATGAATTTAGACCCAATTAATTGCAACTTTAATCTTAGCTGCCATACAGTATTCCAGTATCTGATTATTCATAATTTGTCCAGTCTCCTCATGCTGGCAATTTAGGTTGTTTCCAGTGTTTTCCACATGCAGTGTTGCCATGAACATTCCTGCCACATCAGGGACTGTAGCTGGGAGCGGAACAGCTGGATGGTGGGGAATGCACTTTACTTCACTTTGACACCTTGCTCACCAAAGAGAGTTCCCAGTTTGTGCTTCCACTGGCAGTCTGGGAACGTTCCAACCGTTTCTCTTCTCTGCGATCAGCAGATTTCCATGTTCATAAATCTGATTATTGTGAAATCTCCTCTGGATGCCTTTTCTGATGACCGGTGAGGGGGAGCGTACTTGACTGGGGATCCGCTTCTGCTGAATTGCTTGCTCGTATTCTTCAGTGCAGTTTTCTTCACGTATGTAAGCTAAGCAGGTGCGTGTGAACGTCTTTCTATTGCTACTATTAAAATATCCGACCATTTTCACTCTAAGTATATTTTAAACTTCAGTGACCTGCTCTGTGCCAAAAGCATATACATAGCAAGGTGACTTTTCATATTTGGTTTGGAAAGATTGTCATTTTTACCCGGATTCGTTACTCCTTTCCATTGAGAAGCTCTGAGGAGCCACACCAGGCTGCTGGTGGGGAAGCGCGGGCTCTGGAGTTAGAGACCTGGGCTGCAATTCCTGCTCCCCACTTTCTGGTTTTGTAGCCTTGACCAAGCTGCGCTGCCTGTCTGAGCCTGTCTCTTCCTCTCTGTCCCTTGTCTGTACAAGAGCATCGGCTCATCGGGAGGTTTAGACACACTGTCGTTTGTCCAGTGCAGGGCCGTGCTCCAGGCAAGAAATAGTGTGGAAACACGTCTTCTATCTTGTCTATTACCTGTTACCCGTATGGAATTCCAAGTAGGGGTTCCACGGAGCGAGAAGGGCAAAGTAAGTGAACATTTTCAAAAGCATTACCTCTCTCTTCTGTGGAAGCTCCTTATACATTTCAAATCACTTTTCAATATTTTGTTATTTTTTCTTTGTGGGAAATCTGGGTGGGAGGGAGGGAGGGAGAGAGAGAGGCAAGCGGTCCTCCTTAATTATCTTCTTTTTCCTGAGGAGGGAGACCTGTGGTGGAACCAGGACAAGAGACTACGGTTCCTAATTCTAACTCTGGGAGGTTTTGTCTTTTGTTTTTTGTTAGCTGAGTTTTGCTTTGTGTGTGGTTTCTGTTTTCCTCTTAAAGCTTTCTAGCAAAGTAGAGAGAAGCAGCTTGAAGCCGTTTGCATTTTATATTATTTTCTCCTAGAAGATAAGCGTGATTGGCAATAAAAATAAAAGGAAATTTTCTAAAAGAAAAATAAACTTTTTATAAAATTTTTAAAAAGATTTATTTATTTCTGCAAAAAAGAGAGTTGGGGGGGGGGAGAGGGAGTCACAGGCAGACTCCCTACTGAGCATGGAGCCCAACACGTGGCAAGACCCCCAACCCTGAGATCACGACCCGAGCCGAAACCAAGAGTCAGACGCTTAACTGACTGTGCCACCCAGCGCCCCAAAGAAAATGAAAATGTTTTTAATAGAAGGTGTCCCCTCTGCCCACTGGCTCTGCTAGACTTATCCCTTTGACCCTTCACACCTCAATAGAGAGCATCTCACCACGCCTCCTAGCCCACCTCTCCCCACCCGAGATACACCTTCTGCCTCTCCTTTCCCCAGGGGGGCATGCCTCTGGTTTGTTTTTGTTTGGTGTCAGGTCTCAGTGCCCTCCCCCTCTCTGTCTTGGTTATGCTTGTGCCATGGGGACATGGGAGGCGTCCCACAGACATGCCGAATGAAAGCATGTAAAGTAAACTTACTCCTTGGAAGTAGGTGTGATGCGGAACTGCTTGGCACTAAAATGGTCAATAAATTGAGCCAGAGTGTAAATGAGACGTCTCAGGCTATGCAGCAGCCACACTGCCTTATTGGTTTATTTTCATCAGACCTGTTTCTTCATGTACATGTAAGCTCAGGGAGAGAGAATCTGGGCTGATAGTTGATCTTACCTGAATTTTGTTTCCATTAAGAATACGTGAAAATGTGCAATAACATTTTGGGTTTTTTTCCCCCATATCCAATGCTGTAATGACAGCACTTACCCCGAATCAGCCATAAATTCTGCTCTCATTGTCTTTCATTTTTCTAAGTTTTTCTGTATACGCATCTGTATATTTTATACCATTATAATCAGTGTCTGTGCAAATTTGTGTTTTTCCCTTAGCATATCAAACGTACTGACATTAGTATATATTCTCCCATGTGGCTTTTTGGTGGCTAAGTATTCTTGCATATAAAAGATGTACCACAGTGTCTACGACAAATTCCGTATTCTTTTTTTTAGATTTTTTTTTTTTTGAAGAGTTAGAGACAGCCAGCGAGAGAGGGAACACAAGCAGGGGGAGTGGGAGAGGAAGAAGCAGGCTCCTAGCGGAGGAGCCTGATGTGGGGCTTGATCCCAGAACGCCGGGATCACGCCCTGAGCCGAAGGCAGATGCTTAACGACTGCGCCACCCAGGTGCCCCTAAATTCCATATTCTTGAACGTTTAGATTGCTTGCAGTTTTTATTGCTGTCAGTGACGCTAAGGTGATTCTCTTGGTTCTTCTGTTATCATTTATGGGTGTGCGTAGTTAAATGTAGGGAGGTAGCAGGTGGTCTACAGAGAGGTGGAGGGCACGGCGGTGGTGTCGTGTTGCCTGCGTGTAAAGCCTTGCTCTGCTGCTTCCTGGGTGCCCTCCCTGGCAAGTTATGTGACCTCCATCTACAGTCCATGTGTAAAATGGAGGAAATGCCAGGATTTCCTCGGGTTGTTATAAAGATTAAATGATACATAATATCTGTGATATAGGAGTGCAATATAGGAGATGTGATATACAAATTGCTTACAGCACAGTCTGGTATGAAGTGAAGGCTCATTAAAATTTAGCTATGAAGTATTCCGGTTTGCAGGAGCGAGGGGATAGGTGGAAGCATAGATGACATAAGATGGGCCATGATCATGCTGGTAATTGATGAAGCTGGGTGCCGGGTTCGAGGACACTATGCTATTCTTTCTACTTTTTTATGCTTGAATTTATTTATTATTATTATTTTACACTATGAAGTAAAAGTATATACACACACTATGGAAACCCTTTAGGTTTTATATTTATTTTTTGATTTTGAATTCTTTTCCTTGGACACATTTCTAGGAGAAGAGTCACCAGGTGAGATGTAGAATCCTTGTTGAATGTGGCCAAACAGCTTTAGTAAAGAGTAACAGTTACAGGACTTCCCACAATCTGCAAGTAAACCAGCTTTGTCACAGTCTTAGACATGAAATGGTAATACCCTCTGCTATTTTTCATCAAATTTTATAAATCAAATGGCACCTCGGTTATTTTAACGTCCCCCCACCCCCCTTCCCCCCTTCTTTTTCACTGAAGTATAGTTGACACGTAATGTGACATGGGTTTCGGGTGTAGAGCATGGCGATTATGCTGTGCTCACCACGGGTGGAGCGCCCATCTGTCACCATAAATGCTGTTGCAGGATCACGGGCTGTCTCCCCTATGCCGTGCCTTTTATTCCCGTGACTTACTCATCGCATAACTGTAAGCCTGGATCTCCCGCTCCCCTTCACCCACTTTGTCCGTTCCCCGCCCCGCGCCCCCACCCCGCAGCCACCAGTTTGTTCTCTTGTCCCTGGATCTGTTTTTGCTTTCTTAACCCTCCCTTTTTTGATTAGTAGTTACTTTGAACACTTTCTTAATTGTATTTCCTGGTGGTTATAATTTTTCCAGCTCGTCTACCTCTGTCCTTGGTCCTTTCATCTCTCAGGGTTTTAGAGGATTTCATTTTATGAAAGCAATAGGGTAGCTTGGTGGAGCTAAGCCCATTTTGGCAGTCACATTTCATTTTTAAGTTAAAGGTGAAGCTGTCCCCACTATGTGGCTGTTGTGATATTTGATTGAAAATTCCTTCTTCGGTATGAATTCATGGCAAACATTTTTTGATAAAAAATCCAGGGTGTAGGAACGATTATGATCTCCTTGTCATATTGACTTGGAATATGGTTTTGATTTATGGTTGCTATAAATATATGGCCAGGCCATGACAAATTGCTTCGAGGTGACAGCCACCACTGTCCTTTATGTGGTGTCCCCTCAGTGTGCTGTCATCTTCATTACAAACCATCTGCTACTCGAGGCCAGGTTGCAGATGTCCGTTGTCAATGAAATTTGACCTCAGTAAATTGGCAGGTGTCTTTGGAAGGACAGGGAAATGGCCATTCTGCTTTTATTGTATTCTATATTTACAGTGACGAGACTCCTGTTTGCTTCTCCAGCATTTTCTGCTTTCTGTGACAGTAATCACAACTAATTTCAATGTGGACTGTGATCTCGAGTTCTCTCTGTAGCTTTTAAAATACTGTCACGTGCCTATCACCAGGTCAATCTGATGTTGTTACTAATATATCTTTTGGGTCTCCTTTTGTAGGGCTGGCACATTTCTGTTGTATTATATTATTACAACCTGTATTTTAAAGAAAAATTAGGATACTGAGGCCTAATATTATACAGTGGTTTACTTACACTTTATAGTATTCGTGTTTAAACCTCTAATTCGTAAATGATAGTTTTTTAAAAAATGGATTTCTCATGGGCTTAAGAGCCATATTTTTTACCATCTTTGTAACCATTGGGACTGAATGGTGACAGTGTATGAAGGCCTCTATATTTTATGTTCGTATTATTTATTACTTGACAAATGGCAAGAGGGGCATAAAACTGTTTTGTCAGATTTGCATAAGAACTTTCTTACAAAGAGCATTTATGGTGCACAACACGTACAGAAATCTTCATGCAATCATCCTTTTGCAGTCTGCCCTGTAGTATTTCCTTTTTCATAATTTGGAAAACATTTTTTTGGTATTTATTTTATTGAGGTATAATTGACCTATAACATTAGTTTCTGGTGTACAACAGCGTGATTCAATATTCGTGTATGTGGCACTGTGGTCCCACAGGGAGTCTAGTTACCATCGGTTCCCACACTTAGTTACAAAACATTTTTCTTTTCTTCCTGTGATGAGGACTTTTTAAGATCTACTCTTACCAGCTTGCAAAGATGCAGAATGGTGGTGTTTACCATGGCCACCCTGCGGTGCGTTATATTTTCCTGACTCAAAGCTGGAAGCTCGTACCTTTCCACCCTGTACTCCCCCGCCCTCTCCCCCGACCTCAGCCACCACCAACCTGTTTCCTGTTGGAAAACTTTTAAGATAAGTTTGCTACAATGAAAGGAACCCGCCAACTGTTTAAAGGAACCACACAAAATTGAAGGTTAGGTTTTTTCTTCCCTCTTGTTGGTATCTTTGGGAAAGTTAAATTTTAAGCCAAAGCTCGTGACATGAGAGTACGTGCTTGTCTAAATTTTGACACTGGTTATCAGACTCAAGCAAAAGCATCTTTTAAAAGGTCTGATGCTCACAGGAAAAAGAGAGTTCTAAAAGTTCTATATAAAAAGGAGCCTCTGACACTGTATACTGACTATACTGGGATTAAAATAACGAAGTAACATCTAACTTGTGTTTGTGTGTGTGTGTGTGTGTGTGTGTGTGTGGTGTGGTGTACATTACTTTTATAAAACTTATAAAAGACAATTCCCCAAATAGTGTTCCTTATGATATAAGATTAATACAAATATGGATATAAACATCTTGGTTAAATAAGCAGCAAAAAGATGAGCTTCTGAGTCTTTTAAAAAAATCTTGATTTTAGTCACCTTAAGAAAGACGTTATTACTTGTCATACAGCCAATCCGAGAGTAGAGTGGGCCACGGCTGGGGTTCTAGACACACTTACCTCCCCTCGTTGCAATTCTAGCTTCTATAAAGTGGGGCGGGGGGTGACAAAATTCAAAAATAGAGGAATTTGTGCGTGTATTGGTAGTACACTCCATGAAGTCTATTTTTCCAGTATGATGTGTATTCCCTGGCCTGGTATAAATATTTGTCTCAGATTTCTCTAGGGGTCATCTCACTAATTATTTACCCCACATGCTATAACCTTTTCTCGACCCATTACTGCCATTTTTCCTTCCACATCCCACGCTGGACATAAGGAGGCAGCTGGCTGGCTTCCTACCCACGTTCAGTGTCAAGGTGGATGGCAGCCTAACCTGTCTTCTTGGCCCCCACTTGGGGTTCTGTGCTCTTCTCAGACCATGTTCTTTTTTGTGGACTGGGTTCCCGAAGAGGAGCACAGTGCCGTGAGGGACTCACCCTCCCTTCTCCTTCCTGTACGTAACATCCCTGGCCTTCAAACAATGATGGTTTCCCTTTTTCTTGTCAACTTCTCATGCTCATTTGTCAATTTCCTGGGGGTTCAAGCTGGTTCACAAGTTAAACCTTATTTAACACGAATGGTATGACCAAAAACCCGACTCTTAACTCTAGTTGCCAGAGGGGAGGTGGCTGGGGGGCTGGGGGAAATAGGGGAAGGGGATGGAGAGACACTTACCTTGATGAGCGCTGAGTAATATACAGAACTGCTCAGCCATTACATTGCACACCAGGAACTAACAGAACACTATGTTAATTACACTGCAATTAAAATAAAAAGAAAACAAATGGTTTGAAGAAATCTTTAGATCTCATGAATAAAAATTTCACCCAGGTCTACCTTTTAGATCTCTGCTCCTAAGAGACTGTATGGTACAGGGTTAAAGAGAGGTGCTCCTGAGTCCGATTGCCTGGTTCTGCCTATGACTATGGCCTGACCTTGGGGAAGTTCTTTAACGTCTCTGATATTTTATGACGGTAGGAGGATTTTTCTGATTCCATGTATAGTTGTAGCGAAGGTTACCTGGATTAAGTAGATGTTAAGTATCGACGACAGTGCCCTGCACCGAGTAGATCCATTTAATTTTTGTTCCCCTCCCAGCCGCTAAGGTTGATCGCCTGCCGTTTGCCCGCTCTCGTGGAGGCTCAGTGCTGGCCCTGGGCGCTGTTCCCTTGGCATCCTGACGTTGGCACTTTGACTAGTAACCAGTCGATGCATGTATTCTAGAATCCTAAAGCCAACATCCTAAAATATGCATAATAGCAGGTCATGACAAAAATACCAGGATTTTTATCAAAGAAAATACAAACTAAGTACAGTGTTGTAAGGATGAAAACACACTGTCAAATGGCTGTAGTTTGGCCAAAGACCAAAACAAGTTTGGTCTTATCCGCTGTTTGTTTTTTTGGCCACCTGAAAAACCCTCAGCTCTTCCCTGATGAGAATGCTCATTCGTGTCCTGACCGTGTGACCATTCATGTCCTGTAGTTCTTGCCCAGGTGGAGATGTGCGTCGTGGGAAGTTTGTCGTTCAGTAAGGAAGACTTAGAGTGTATCCTTGCTGCTCTGTGCACAAGACTTCTGTGTGCGGGTGTGAAAGCAGTGCGGAATGGAGTCTCGGCTACAGCCAGTCTGCAGCTACCACGGCGTGCGCTCGGCGAGGCTTCACACACAAGTGCTAGACCGTGGTGTGGCCATCAGGCATGGGATTTGGATCGCTCTTTAAAAAAAAAAAAAAAAAAGTGAGGGACAACAACAAATCTGCTTTCCAAACACCACACCTTTCCCGGCGTGCCAGATCAGGTGGAGGGGTGATGAATAGCGGGGGGACCCTGACCGTCCTGAGAATGCAGCTGGATGTGGGCACATTGCCACGTCTGGTGGCACTGGTGCCAAGTTCACGGATAGAGGTCTGACCATCTGTGGCCAGTGCCAAGCTCACAGAGAGAGGTCTCTTGCTAATTTTCTGTATCAATGATTAGTAAAGAGCAAGGCATGAGCAATGCTTGCATAACTGGGTATTTTTTTAATTTAAATTCAATTAATTGGACATATACTGTATTATTAGTTTCAGAGGTAGAGGTCAGTGATTCATCAGTCTTACATAACGCCCAGTGCTCATTACATCTCGTGCCTTCCTTAATGTCCATCACCCAGCATAACTGGGAATATTTTTATTCCTCACATAAATTCATGGTGGGCTGTTTGACTTGTCCATTTCAAAATTTGGCATTAATTTAGAGTTTCTTGCCTATCTTGATTTTGACTGGATTCTAAGCCAGGTGTCTTTGGATTGGAAGTGTTACTTGGCTTCTAATTATATTGGGGGAATCCATAACAGTCTGTTAGTCCTGGTCTTTGGATGGTTTTAGAGGGCTCTGGAAAGAAAAGGAGAAAGGGTTGCTCAGCAATGGTATCATAACGTCAGGGTGTGAGTCTCCGATTCGTGCCAGGAAGCGTTGCTGGGATTAAAGGAGAGGCTGATACTGAAAGGTCAGTGTCCGGTAGGTGGGAGATGCTCCTGTGTTCTTTCCCCACAGATATTAATTAGTATGGAGAACGTTGAAATAGGTTTCTCTAAGGAAACCAACAGCCCTGTAAGAGTCATGTGAATCATTTTTATAGTTCTTAATATTTCAAGTATACCAAAGCTATTGAAAATCATACGGCTCCATGTACCATCTGGGTTTAAAATGCAAGCGTTTTGCCAGATAGGTTTTAAATTCTTAAAGAACTGAAATCCTACAAATACGGTGGCAAGTCTCCTTCCCCATGACCTCCCCATCCCCTCCCTGAGTTCTTCGAGATAACTCTATCCTGGTGGTGTGCATTCTTCCCATCCAGGTATGTAACTCTTACTGCGTCCTCGTGGATTCACAAACAGTATCTAGTGTTGTAAAAGCTTTCATATGACGTATGACGTAGCCGATCCTTCACTCTTAGAGATTTACCTCTGTTGTGTGTAGATCTAGCTCCTTCTAGCTGCTGTGCAGGATTTCACTGTATGAAGCGCACCGTAATTAGCGACTTCATAGGTTACTGAGTTATCACAAAACACTTTGCATATTTTTGACTCTGTTTCAGAGCATGAATTTCAACCCAGGTTTATCCAATTCCATCACGCCATGCTTTCCAGAAATACTAGGAAAATGAAGTTGAGAAAAATGAGCTTGCAGGCTGCCCCCTAATGTATCTGTGGGAAGTAAAGGAAAGGGGTGGCTGGCTGTCCTCCGGGGCTGGAGCAGACAAGATCAGGGCACCCTGCCTTCCTCAAGGATGGCTACCCTGCAGGATGCCCCCCGGGGTCTGTGGGGGTAGTGGGTCCGCTACCTGAGACGGGGCTTCAGGGAAGTACAATAGCCTTAGTGAATAGCAAGTGTGGTAAATCACTGATACTCCTGAGCCCTGAGGGGCCCTGTGGGATACGGAGAGTTTTTAAAAGAAGTGTCGGACATCAGGGGCGCCTGGGTGGCTCAGCGTCCGACTCTTGATTTGGGCTCAGGTCACGATCCCAGGGTTGTGAGAGCGAGCCCTGCGTCGGGCTCTGCGCTGGGCGTGGAGCCTGCTTAAGGTTCTTTCTCTCCTTCTCCCTCTGCCCCTCTGCTTGCTTGCACTCTCTCCCAATAAATAAAATCTTTAAAAAAAAAAAGTGTAAGACATGGACCCATCCCTCAAGGAGCTTAAAAATCCAGCAGGGGAGGTGAAACTAACGTGAAGCACAACGACCGAATGCTGACCAGCTTGGTGTGTGCCGTGCTGTGTCCCCCGTCCTCTTTCACAGCAGTAGGAGAGCCTGTATTTTTCTCTGTATCTTTCTCGGCATCTCATTCAATAATACCTTCTGGAAATCCTTTCGAGGCATCTAGTATAGAACTAGTTCATTTTTAAAAGGCTTTGTAATAGTCCATGCTATGGACATGTCATCATTTATTTGGCCGTTCCCTTCTTAATTGGTCATCTCTTGTTTGCTGCAACCTGCTAAAAACTGTAGCACTTAATGGCCTTGGAGAGGTGTCCCTCTGCGCTTTGGTGCTCTGATTGCTGCAGGCATGGGATGGCTGGAGAGACGGCTCTATGTTCAACTTTTTTTTTTTAAAGATTTTATTTATTTATTCGACAGAGACAGCCAGCGAGAGAAGGAACACAAGCAGGGGGAGTGGGAGAGGAAGAAGCAGGCTCATAGCGGAGGAGCCTGATGTGGGGCTCGATCCCATAACGCCGGGATCACGCCCTGAGCCGAAGGCAGACGTTTAACCGCTGTGCCACCCATGCACCCCTCTATGTTCAATTTTAACACATGCTGCCATATGGCTTCCTAAAACGGCTAGAATTCCTGTTTCCCCACCAGCAATGTTTGAGAATGTCCTCTCCCTATACTCTGATAGTTACGATATCTCGTCTTGAGTGTCCGACTGGATATAAAGTTATATACCATTATCAATTTCTGTGGTCAGCAGGGAATATCGATGTCTGTCTGGATGTTATACTGGCTGTTTGTCTTTGATGTTTTGTGCCCTGTCATCTTTTGCCTGGTTGGTTATCAGCCTCTGGGTTTTTCCCTTGGTTAGTTCCCTTCCTTGGTTAGTCTGTTAGAGCTGTTTGTATAGAATAGATATCAACCCTTTGTCATCTGAGTTACAAATATTCGGACCAGCCCTGTTTGTCTGTTGGCTTTGTTTACCAGCCAGTTCACTGAAGGGTTGTAGCAGCGTACTGAGTTTCATTAGCTCAGAAACAACCTAATTAGTCTGATATGTTAACCATCATTTTGGAGAGGTCCGTAGGTGAAATATGGTAGTGATGGGTTTTGATACCATCTACTCGTGGAAGTATGTGGTAGCTCATTATATCAGCCGAATTTTCTCTCACTTATGCTTTTCAGATGTTCTTCAAGCAGCAGGGAGGAATATTCACATCTGGAAACAGTCTGATCTCTGAGCAGCTATAATGCACTCGGCTGATCTCGGGTCCTTACGGAAATGGAATCCTGAAAGTCTTATCATTCTTTTTTAGAAATCACACCATCCGCAAAGCCTCATCCACCTGTTGTGGGCAAAGTGACTCATCACAGCATCGAATTATACTGGGATCTGGAAAAGAGAGCGAAACGGCAAGGACCTCAGGAGCAGTGGTTTAGGTTCTCGATCGAAGAAGAAGACCCCAAAATGCACACTTACGGTATCATTTATACGTAGGTGCAATGTTGAATTGCTTAACATTTTGCATTGATTTCCTGATGAGCTGGGATGGTTTCTATTGTCTCTAAAAAGACTCGTTCTGCAATGAAAGAATAGAATGAGTCGGCATCATCTGCATGCATGCTTCTTATGAATTAGAATTTTTGGAAAATCAGCATTTAGCAGTCACTTTGAAATGCAGTGTCCTCTACCTTTGCAAGCTTCTTGGGCTCCTGCAGTATTCTCCCGGTATATTTTAAAACTCTAAGATGTAGAGACAGAATCAAGAGGTTTTGAAATTAGAGGAGGCTGCTGTGTTTGGAGATGTGGGCAGGCGGGGCCCCCATGTCTACCCAGGATGCCTCTGGCCCTCCTGTCACACTGCTGCTCTTGGTTAGCTGTTCCCAGGCCGTGCTGGTTCCCAGGGCCAGGCTTTTCTTGTTAGGTTACCTTGAGTGTGTTTCCTCCTGTTTTCACATGGCTGGTTCCTTCACACCATGCAAAGATTAGGTCGAACATCCCCTCCTCTAAAGGCCTTCCGAAGTGGCTGTCCTCCCCCAGGCATCCTCTCTGTCCTGACTTTTTTATGTGCTCCTCACATTCGGCTCTGCTGGAATTCTCTGTCCCGTTGGCATGTTCACCTTGTCTTCCCACTAGTATTTAAACTCCGTGAGAGGCAGAAAGGATTCCTGCTTACATGCCACCTGATAGCCCCCTCCTCGGCAGTGTTGGCACCCAGCGGGCCCTCTGAATCCTTGTCACACGAATTAATAAATGAACGTAACTGGGGTCATCAAGAAGTCATTTTTTTCTTAGTCTTCATTTCAACTCTTATTTCTTCCCTTTGATTGCTTTACCACTTGCAAAATGACTGTCTTAGGGATACCAAAGACACGATACAAGTATGGCTGTGAACTAAAATTAATTTTGAGATAATTATAGATTCATGTCAGGTTGTAAGAAATAATAGAGATCTCGTGTACCTTTTGCGCATGTCCCCCCCATGCTAACATCACGGGACACTGTGGGGCAGCCTCACAGCCGGGAGACTTGTGCTGATGGGGTCGAGGCACAGAGCATTTCCAGCATTTTGCTAGCCTTTTCTCAAGGTGGCATTGCGATGATGTTGAGGGTATTAACAGAGGCTTTCACTGTTCCCTGAATGATAATATCCTGGGGATTTAACGAACAGTTGGTTGGTTGGTGGTTTTGTTTTGTTTTGTTTTTTGTTTTTTTTTAGATACAAACAAAAAAACCCAAGACAACAACAAAACCAAATGCATTTTTCTGAAATGTAGTTACCATCTGCAAATAATTCTGGCCCCATGACTCGAAAATGGTATTTTAATGAGGTCATGCCATGTTATTCTCTATTAGGTAATTTCTATCTGAAATCTGAGAGCATGAATTATGATATTAGAAGTTTGAGTATGGAGAAGGGAAGAAACATCCTTTCTTTCCACGGCTCCCCTGGCACACACGCTGCTCTTGGGCGCGTCAGGTGGGGTTGTGCTGGATGCTTCTGCCTCTTTCCTTCTCTGCCCGCAGCCAGGCGGACCGCCTCCCCCTGTTGGAGCGCAGCCACTCACTGGCCTCCAGCCTGGGACATCTGTCGGGGGTGTTGCATGTTCCCTAGAGACCTGAGTGCTGTCTGCCTGGGGGGGGATCTGCCCCGGGGGAGGGCCTGGCATCGCAGAGTTGGCGGCAAGACGTGCCCACCCACGGCCAACCCCAAGCTTGCCTGCGCTCGGAGACTTGATGGCAAAAGTGTGCCACTAGGTGGCAGAATGAGACTGTGTTAATCTTCACTCTTCTGCTTCCTTCCGTTACTTTCTGTAGGTTTCCTTAACACCAGCAACGCCTCTGAAAACGCGGTTTAGAATATCTGACCTTGGAATTACGGATTTAAGAACTTCCTTTTGACTTGCCCGATTTTGTCCGTGTTCACCGCCAGCCGATCCTGAATCAGTGGTGTCCTCACAGCCACTTACCCGGTTTTGTGAGTTCTCCCTTTGCAAATGTCTCCTCTGCTTCCCCTCATGAGCTGGTGGCATTTCCACCTGACCAGGGTGCGAGCTCCATCTTCTGAATGGTTCCTTGAAGCGTCTCCAGGTCCTGGGAGCTGAGTAGCGCCCTTGCCGAATGAATGGGCCTTGTTCGTCTTCTCTGACCTTCTAGCCTTCCATCCTGTCTTGCTAGGTTAGCCTTCCTACTAATCGCCCTTTTGTCAGATTCTCTCCAGGGAGTCTCCGTTTCTGGAAGTATAAAGGTCAAACTGCACAGACGATGCCCTTCCCAGTTTGCCCGCAACCTGCCTCCTTGTTGTCTCTCATTGCTGAGCATGAATCATCCCACGAATCTGTTTACCGTCCTTTGAAAATGCCTTGACTTTGCCTGCGTGTGTGTTCCGTTGTTGTCCCTGTTCAGACCAGCGTCCCCCTGCCCCATCCTTTCGTCCACACGGTCAGATTCTACCTCGACTGAGAATCTCATTCCTAACCTATTCTCTGTGCCTCTAAATTCCTATGACAACTGTGCATTTCATTCATGGATCATTCACACACGATTTCCTTGTTGCGTTCACTCAACCAGCACGTGTTAATGGAACCTACTAGGTGCCAGACCCTGCCCTGGGTGCAGGGGATGCGCACTGAACAGACGAAAGTTCCTCCCTCGTGATGAGAAAAACGGTAACTAAGAGACGTAAACGAAAGTACAGGGTAGGTAAATACAGATGGTGAGAAGTACGAAGGAGAAAAAGCAGAGGAGAAGTTGGGGGTTTAGAGCAGAGGTAAAGATGGCGTCCCTGAGAAGGGCACAGCTGGGGAAAGAAGCTAGGAGCCTGGAGGGTATCTGAAAGAAGAACGTTCCAGGTAGAAGACACGGCAAGTGAAGTCTCTTTGTGGGACCGGCCTGGTATGTTCCAGGACCACTGAGGAGTCGAGAGAGTGAGGAGAGCCGCAGGGGGTGAGGTCAGCGAGGCAGCCGGAGGCTGTCATTGGGGCCTGTGGGTGGGACGGCCCTGCGGCGGGAAAGCCGGCCGGACTCGGCTGAGAGGGGCAGGGCCTGGCTGATACTCCTGTTCTCTGACGATCTGGCTGCCGACGTGAGAACGGGCTCCAGGGAGGCGCGAGGCAGCCCGTGCTTGGCGGTAAGGGAGCTGGGAGACGATGGAACAGGGCGAGCCGTAGTCAAAGTTGGGATGGTTTTAAAGGCCGACTTGGCCTTTGCTGGTGGCTCAGATACGAGATGGGAGGAGCACCAGGGGTAGGCCTGGATGAATGGGCCAGTTAGGCTGCATTAAACCTCAGCTTCAGAATCGCCGTGCGTTAGGACAACAGTTTACTTCCCACACGACGTACCTGATGTGTCGGCCTCGGCTCCCTTCCACGGTGTCCTCTTCCACAGCTGTCTGGGCTGATGGAGCAGCCTCGGCCTGAGGTTGCCAGTCACTGTGGCCGCGGGAAGAGGGCAGGGCGCACTGTTTCTGGAAACTTCCATCCAGAACGACACAGTTCACTCCTGCTTCTGCTTCCTTGCTCAAAGCAAGTCCTATGGTCACATCTGAGTTCAACAGGGCAGGGGTAACAGGACCCTTGGGGGAGGGCACCAAATATTTGAGAACAATAACCTAGTCTCCCGCAGGTGGCACCAGGGGATTGGGCCTGAGCATCTCCAATAACAAAGGCGGGAATATGGGGGGTGGGGAGAGGAGCAGAAGCTCACTTGGGGCATCAGCTCGCAGCCGAGTGGAGAGGTCAAGGAGCAGCAGCTGGGGAAGACCGGCCTAGGGGAGAGTCACTGACAGCTACAGAAGTGAATTTTGGAGTCCCCAGCAGGAGACTGGAGCGGAACTGGGGACGGGAGTTGTGGAGCATAGAGGGAGAGGGCAAGTCTGGCGACGGAATCCTTAGGCGTTCCAGGATTGGGTTTCTTATTGACTGATAACAAAACGCAGGCATGCGCTTCACTTTCATATGCTCTCCTCTATTACGGAAAAGTCCTAAGATTGTTTCAGTCATTTAGGTATCACGCTGGGGCCGTGGGAAGTGGCACTTCTTCCACGAGCTTGCTGATGGGCTTCTGTGTGTCCCCCTGCGACTGGGCTGGGATCACTGTGGAGTACTGCAGCGGGCAGCTGTGTCCTGGGTCCCTGTGTGTGTCTGGTGCCCTCCTCGGGGTCCTCTCGGTTGAAGGGAGAGTCTCCAGCCTTCTCTAAATGTGCCCAGTGACTTCTGTTTTCTAAAAAGTTGTGTAAGTCCTTTTCCCGCGGTGGTGAACAGGCTGCTTGCTTCAGGCTGACCGGACGATATTTAGCAACATTAGATTTTATTGGGGGCACTTTTGGTTTTATTTTGGCCTGAAGCTATGTTAAGTCTTTGACAGCTGACACTGAAATCCATTGAAGCTTGGATATTATATTCAATTTTCTCTCCTAAAGATCTTCTCAGAGGCCACAAATTCAGGGCTTGGTTTCCAGGCTTCCCATATCCACAGTTACAGATGTACGCTCACATAACGATGAAATCCAGCTACTCTTCTTTTTTTAAAGATTTTATTTATTTGAAAGAGCGAGCGAGCACAAGCAGGGGTAGCTGCAGAGGGAGAGGGAGAAGCAGGCTCCCGCACAGCAGAGGGCCTGATGCGAGACTCGATCCCAGGACCCTGGGATTATGACCTGAGCTGAGGGCAGATGCTTAACTGATTGAGCCCCCCAGGCGCCCCAAAATCCACCTCCTCCTGAGACTGCTTTGTGCCAGGTGGATATATGATGGTGATGATAATGATTTTTATTTTTTTATTATTTTAGAAGATTTTATGTATTTGAGAGAGAGGGAGAGAGAGTATGAGCGAGCAGGGTGGGGAGAAGCAGACTCCCCACTGATCAGGGAGCCTGATGCAGGGCTCGATCCCAGGACCCCGGGATCATGACCTGAGCCAAAGGCAGCCGCTTAACTGACTGAGCCCCCCAGGCGCCCCAATGATAATGATGTTTAAAACCATGCAGTTTTTCTGAATATTTATCTTGGTTTTAGAGCTTTCATTTTTATGGTAAATATATTTATATTGACTTTTAACCCTTCTGTTTTTTTGGTTTTTTAATTCAGATTTTTCTTGGTTTCTTTTTTTTTTTTTTAAAGATTTTATTTATTCGGCAGAGAAAGAGACAGCCAGCGAGAGAGGGAACACAAGCAGGGGGAGTGGGAGAGGAAGAAGCAGGCTCATAGCGGAGGAGCCTGATGTGGGGCTCGATCCCATAACGCCGGGATCACGCCCTGAGCCGAAGGCAGACGCTTAACTGCTGTGCCACCCAGGCGCCCCTGATTTTTCTTGGTTTCTTAATTCAGATGTTTTTCTTAATGCTGATGGTATCATTTCTTCATTGTCTTTGTTATAGTTTCTTCTTTGTTGATGACGTGATGTATCAGTTATCTCTTGCTGCATAACAAGCCACCCCAAACTTAAGTTTTGCTTAAAGCAAAAAAAAAAAAAAAATCCTGTGTTTGCTGATGATTCTGCAATTTGGGAAGGGTGGGAAGGAATGGATGTGTGACTTGTCCTTTGCGCTCAGCGCATGCCCTGTCTAGTGTGGGAGACTGACAACAACCAAGATGGGATCATACTGGAAGTAGACAGCACTCACTCATTGCTTCCGCCTGCTCTTAGTGATGTTCAGGGCACACAGATTTGATCACCTGGGGTCCTCATCACGTGTGTCTCGTCCCACCCAGGGGATATGCAACAAAGCATGTTGTGGAAGGTCTGGAACCACGAACGCTGTACAGATTCCGACTGAAGGTCACCAGCCCCTCTGGAGAATATGAGTACAGCCCAGCGGTCTCCGTATCCACAACCAGTGAGTATAGGAACACTACACTCCTTTATCTAAAGATACGTGAAGCAACAAGCTGTATATCCTGCCTTTTGCTCGGCCTTACTGGAAGCAGAAACTCTTCTTTTTTTTTTTTTAAGATTTTATTTATTTACTTGAGAGAGGAAGAGAGGGCATGCATGAGCCGGGAGGAGAGGGAGAAGCAGGCTCCCTGCTGAGCACAGAGCCTGACGTGGGGCTCGATCCCAGGACCCTGAGATCATGACCGGAGCTGAAGGCAGATGCGTAACAGAGGGAGCCCCTCAGGTGCCCCGAAACTCCTCTGTTTTTAAAGGCTGTGCTGATATCGTTCACTGGCTGGGCCAGGCCATAGCAGGAGGGAAGTCTGTGCTTTAACCAACGGGGGGAGCGGCTCTGGGGCCAGCACCGCCCTGGGAGTACACACGCAGGACTGAAAGTACGAAAGGTGGAGTCGCCTTTTTTCGGAAGTGGGCCGGGGGTGTGGGCTGGGAACTAGTCTGCCTGCTGCGGTGCGCCTCAGGTGACGAGGTCTACAAAGCATTTTGTCCCTTTTGAACAACCTCAGTTTTATGTCCTGACACACAAATCGGATGCCGGGGGAGGCTGTGAGTGAGGAAGAATGAACCCGGTGTCTGTCTGTCTGTCTGTCTGTCTCTCTCTCACACACACACACACACACACAGGTGGGGCGAGGTGAGGCTGCGCTGCCTCTGACCTGCGTGTCCTTCTCCCAGGTCCCATCCGAGGGTGTAAATATTTTCTGTGATCGCTATTTTAAAATGTTTTAAAGATGTGTACGTGTATCTAGAATGTGGTAAAGATAAAATGGTCAGACATGTTCTTCATGGCCCACTTGCTGAAAACACACACATCTTTTTTTCAGTTGCGCAACGAAAATCTTCCTCTTGTGAGTACGTTGTTTTCAAGTTTTAGTCCGTATTGCATTTGGAGTGTGTTGGTGTGCACACACATATACATATATAAATAAAACATGGTTTTCCTCCTGCGGCTTTCAATTGTGTCCTTTATGCATTTACTTGGAGAGTTTTTTAATTTAAATTCAATTATCCAACTTATAGCACATCGTTCATTTCAGATGCAGTGTTCAATAATTGATCAGTTGCGTATAACGCCCAGCGCTCATCCCATCACGTGCCGTCCTTAATGCCCTTCCCCCGGTTACCCCACCCCCCAGCCACCTCCCCTCCAGCAGCCCTCAGCTTGTTTCCTCGAGTTAAGAGTCTCTCAAGGGTTTACTTATTTGGAGAGAGATTTGTGCAGATTGAAGATGGCTGAGGTTGTGCGTTGGCCTATCATCTCTTCATTTGCAAACAAGGCACCAGGGAGCTGGGTCTTAGTTTGGCGCACTGAGAATTTAGTGACAGCTGAGAGTGGTGTACTGTCCCCAAGGTGCTCCGCTCGCAGCGAAGATACGTAATTTCAGAGACTTTCCAAGTGGAACGGTCAGTTGCAGAGACGCAGGTCAGGAGAGAGGGCTTGTCCTTCATGCGGTGACTGTGAAAGCATTTCCTTCCTGGGGGAGATCGGGAGCTCTGGAGGGGCAAGAAGAGGCAGAGTGAGCTGGTTTCCTCTGTGTCGATGGCAGGCACAGAGAAGGGGGGAGCGGGGGCAGGAGAAAAGTTGGCAAAGGGGAACCTATTGTTTGAATAGAGACTCTCTAGGGGACGCTGGGCCAGTGGGCTCCGTCCTGTCCTGCTGTCCCTGGCCAGCCACAGGCCACTCCCGCACTCCTCTGCCTTTGCCC
This sequence comes from Ursus maritimus, assembly GCF_017311325.1. NCBI lineage: Eukaryota > Metazoa > Chordata > Mammalia > Carnivora > Ursidae > Ursus > Ursus maritimus. The sequence goes on along the minus strand of NW_024426885.1, from coordinate 6,390,428 downwards.
CTTCTCTCTGGAGCACCCCCACCTGGGAGCCCCCCCTTCCCGGTGCCTCTTCCACTCGTCTGCCTGCTGAGCCACTCCCCAGGGGCGGTTCCTCGTGTTTCCCCGGTCCCTGGCTGGCTGTCACCCCCTCCGATAATACCCAGTGTATTATTTTACGTATTTTTCATCTTCGTCTCGCACCGACCTGTGTGTTTCCAAAGCGGAGGATGTGATGGGTCAGTCACGTCTGATGTAGGAGATCGAGGTAAATGGATGGACAGAAGGTGAATGGAAGGGCCTAGAGGCAGAATTAGGATGGGGAGAGAGACACTGATTTTCTCAGCTCATACTCCTGTCTGTGGGGAGATGGACGCGTGTCCCAGGGGCTGGGGAGAGCCCCCCCTGCACCTGCACGGTGAGGGCGAGTAGGACGCGGAAGCAGGCGCAGTGAGCCCCGCTTGCCACTGGCGTCTTTCCTCCTGCCCCATCCACGCCAGGACGGGCTTCGGGACCTTCCGGCCAGGGCTGACCTGGGGTTCGCCTACCATTTGGAGCTCTTCGGGAAGGCAGACACTGTGGCAGCTTCCTGTCCACTGACAGGGATTGTGCTGCCTTCTGGCTGAGCGGGCTTCCGAGAGGCAGCCACGGAGAGCTGGTCGGGGGGTCAGGGCATTTGTCACTGCAGTCCGTGGCTTCCGTGGGAAACTGAGACCAGACCTCCTGCAGGGACCAGGGAGTGGTGGAGATGTGGCTCCTGGTGATGACCCGGATACCGGGCTTCTTGCCCCTTTCGAGGTCTGGTCACAGCGCAGCGCTGCAGCTGAGACAGACTCCCCGCCTGGGGGGGGGCTGTCCTGGGTGGCAGGGGTCCCATCTACCCTCTTCCTGCTGGCCGCTGCTCCCTTGGGCTGTTATTCTATTATAATATCCCAAGCGGCTCCCTTGAGGAGGTAGATCACGCCAAACAAAGAATTAAAAATGTGCATAGTTTCCAAAACAAGTAAAAATGCTTCTGTGGGTTGATCATTTGCATTCAATTTGAAAGTGTTTTTAATGAATCACGAAAGCATGTACTTTGAATAAAGGATGCTCAGCTTTTTTTTTTTTTTTTTAAATTCCAGGTAAAGTACACGAGACTCTTGCTTAAATGAGGCATGCAATTTTAATCAGTGGGGCCCTTAAAAAGAGAAAAGCAGCTGCTGCTTGTTAATTGGCAAATCTCTCCTCCAATGAGCTCATCATTTATTCACTGCCTCTAACAGAGACCTGAATTCCACTCAGAAAGGTGTTACCGCCACCTTATAATATCTGCTGGCACATCTGCGGTAAATGACCCTCTCACAGAACAGGGGGATGGCTTTCCCCTCCTCCTGAGTGTCCCCTCCCCGGCCCTGCCTGATGAGTTCCATCCAGCGGGGGCGGGCGGGTGAGCCGTGGAGCACTCCCGGACATCCTCCCCATGGGCAGCATCCATTCCTGTCTGTTGTTGCAACACTCACGGTAAACATGAGCCAAACAAGCCCACAGAGGCAAAGCCTGCCTTTTTTGTGTTCAGTCGCACTTACTGAAGGCAATCCCCTGGGCCAGGCCCACCACGTCTTCGAGGATTCAGGGGTAGGAGGAATGGAACGTCTGGCTCACCCTGGAATTTCCTCTCTCTGGGACTCCTGCGGATCGTGGGAGGGAGAAAGACCTGCTCTGCTCTGCAAACAGGAGGCTTTTCATGTGTTCCTCTGTCTGATTCACATAAACGGAGACTTCTGCGTGCCTTTGTGATCCATGTCTGGTCTGGTGCGAATCCTCAGTACCCCTTTGCCTTCCTGGCACTGGTCTGAGAGGCACTGGTCGGAGTTAACGCTGAGAAAGAGCATTGATGCCCTGATGATACTTATTGTTTCCTTTTGCTGAAACTCCGCAAACAAAGAATGCCTAACCATCCTGCTGCGTTCCCTCCCTTCCATGAGACGTCCTTCTGTTTTCAGATTCAGTTATGGGGCAGTGATCACCTCTTGCAGAAGCTGGAATAGGGCAATACATTCATTTATGTCCTACTCTCAAAATAACCCTGGTCTTTGCTGCCCATGGTCCTCAAGCCTCTAAGCACAAAACGAACTTATTTCATTTTCCGATATTTGCATGCCGCAGAGCTCCCTGGGTAGGATGCTGCAGGAAGTGCCCCCACTGGGAGAGCTGGACTGGTCCCGTAAGCTAGACCATGTGGCTTGGAGGTGGGTCGGTGCAGAAATTCGCAGGGATGATGCACGTGCTTTTAGAACTTTCTTTAAAATCTTAAGAAGTTAGCAGTTTTCTGAAGCTTTTTAAGCGTTAGCACCCCCTTTCATGTAACACTTTGTGCAGGGGATCATATTTATTTAAGAAGTCTGCTTATTCTCTGAGTTTAATAAGGTTGGAAGCATATCATGAGCGGGTCAGCTACCTCAGCATGTATTAAAACACCCAAGGAAGGAGCGTGGGCGTACGGAAGACTCCTTGTGAGCTCTGACATTGCCCACGTCTACCTGCTTGACCACGAACGACTCACTCAGCCTTCCCGGCTCTCGGTTTTGTGGTCTGAAGAAGAATCAAAAGAGCGTTGCGTCAAGCCCTAGATAGAGCTTGATCAACAGGACTTGAGTAGGATGCCATATTCTAAAATTTAGTAGGGATAGGATGAGCTTCCTATGTTTTTCTAGATGATTCTATGCAAATTAGTTGTTTTTGTATTTTTAGTGGCAATTGTGGTTTGAGAGTCACAAGACTGTTTGGTGGGAAATACCACCACCATCCCACTCTTGCCCTCCTTTCTGGGAAGTGAGAAGGGAGGGAATCTTGCCATGGGTTAATTTGTCCACTAAAGTAGGGATGCGTCGCCCAACAGATCACTTTAAGTCTGTACTACTCTAGCCCAGGGTTTCTCAACCTTGGCACCGTTGATATTTGGGGGCTGGGTAATTCTCATCGTGTATACTCTAGGACGTTTATCGGCACCCCTGGCCTCTACCCACCAGACACCAGTAGCACCAACCCTTAAGGCATGACAACCAAAAATGTCTCCAGTCTTTACCAAATGTCCTCTTGGTGGTGATGGTATTGGGGCGGGGGGTGTACAAAACCCTGCTCCCTTCCATAGCCCCCCAGTGGAACCCCCAAGCTAGGCATGATCTTCCTTAGAAGGCCAGGGACAGCGGTGGGCCTTGCCCTTTGAGAGTTTATCATGATACTTTCATTTGAAGCTTTTGGTCTAAAAATATGTGTGGAATCATGAAAAGGAAGTACAGTGTGGCTAAAAAGTCTTTAGGAGATTGGCAAGCGCTGGCAGACACAATTGTTATTTCAAAAACGGTTTTCACTTGGCTTAAATTTATTTTTTTACCAGAAGAAAAAGGGTATCAGCTAGAGGTCTTTTGCTGGTGATCGGTACATTCTTCTGCCCGCCCAGTTTCCCAGTTTATAATTTGCCCGGCTGAAATCCTCCAAGGAAATGAGTAGAAAAGTGGCTCCAGGACCCAGGAGTTTTTCCAGCATAGCTAGCTGACCCGGCTGGGTACTGAGTCTATAACCCCAGCTCCAGTCGGCGCCACGGTCTCGTCCCAGAGAGTTTTTCTTTCATAGGTGCAGGAACAGGGGCTTTTAGTCCATATCTAGTGGAGCTGGCCAGGGGATCTCCGGAGGCCAGCCTGGAAGAGGGCGGTGAGGTAGTGGGTGAGCCCCAGGAAGCAGTCTGGGGGGCAATGTGGGAGGACAGGGTAGGAGATGGTGTTTTCTTTCAGGGTTTAAGATGAAGATGGGTGGGAAGCAGGAGCTGCGGTGTAAAAGGCAAAGGCGAGGAGCGCGCTTGTCTTGTTCTCTCCGGGACCCTCGGCGTCAGGACTGGGCATGTGAGTTAAACATTTGTCCAGTGAATGGAACAGACCGTGGAGCTGACGGGAACTGGGGATTATAGACTCAGTATCCATCCGGGTCAGGTAGGTACGTTCCCCGTGTGAGGGGCTGGGCGTGAGAACGGTGGGGACAGGGACAGCGGCCACCGCCCTTCCCACCAGCCCCACAGCAGACACATGCTGTGTATTTAGGACATGCCAGGTGCTCTGCTAAGCGCCTCATGCTGCATGTGCGTTCCGTTTACGTTGAATCATTCAAACAGAAACTTCCAGAATGTGAAGCAAGCCCTGACAGACGGGCTTCCCTCACTTGGTGCGTTGTGGTCACACTCGGCTCCTTTCTCACTTCCTCATTTCCTGTTCTCCTCCCCGAGGAGCTAATGTTCCCCCTGCACGAAGGGACGCCCTCCCTTCTGCCCCACTTCCCCCTGTTCCTGGAGTATTTTGCACGTTCCTCCTCCTTGCTCTTCTGGGCCTGGCAGGCTCTCCCCCATAATCGGGTTTCTCACGGTGTCCCCCTCTGTGAATGAGCCCCTTCTGTCCCCCCGCCCCCTGCCAGAAGCTCCAGGGAGACCAGGCCAAGGAGAATGTTATATTCCTGGGAAGCACTGAAATTTTGGATGTCAAATGTTAAAGCAATTGATTTTTGTCGCTTGTTCAAGTAGTTTAGTGACTCTTTGGCAAACAAAACCAGCGTGTTGTGACGAGTGTGGGGCTTTTCCTTGCTCGTAAGAGACATTTAGTAAGTCTTAGGAAATCTGGAAGGATTATTTTCACCTATCAAAATACCATTCACAAAACAGCCCTTTTATAACGTGAGACTGGCCCAAGTCCTTAGGACAATCTAAATGTTCTTAATATATGGAAACAAGGTCTTTCTCAGTGAGAGAAGTGGAATAGGAAATGTAAGCTACACTCACAGGAATAGCCAAGTGCCTCCTCAGAGGGGAACGTGAACACCCACTCCAGGCCGCGGGAGGCGCGTAGCTGCAAGGAATCTTCTTTCATAGGACTTTGGATGACTGTCTTGCATCTTCTTTCTTCAGGAGAACCCATAAGTAGTGAGCACTTTCACCGAGCTGTCAATGTGAATGATGAAGATTTGCTGGTTCGAATACTTCAAGGAGGGTGAGAGAGCTCTGTCTGAAAGTTTAAAAATTCTTAATGCCCAGCAAATGCATAGAATTGCGCTTTATTCCCCCCCCCCCCATTTTTCATGCCTTTGAAATTGCTCCAAAATAGATCTCCAGTGACTGGTGTGAGTTCAGCATCGTCAATAAAGATGAACTTTTAGCCTCGTGTAAATGCTGTATTTTATAATTATCTAATGAAAATTGAAAATGAATATTAGAAGTCTGGGTATCCTATTGTCTTCCCAGAAATAGTTTCTGACTCTTGCTTCTATACCATAGCATTTAGGCAAATTTCTCCTCCAAGTGCCCACATCTATCTAAGGGATCATGAAATCAGTGGTTTCTGATTCAAAAGGTTGTTGAAATACTAGAAGAACGGTAGCGAATCCATTTGCTGCCATGGGATATTGGAAGCTGCCTCCTGATGAAGAGTGAACAATGTTACTTAGATTCTTTTTGAATCAGTAGTTTTGAATTTTGCGAATAAGGCTCGTAGGTTGGAGAAGAGAAGGATCCCACAAAAAACCAAGGCTCTCAAGCTGGTAGTTAAGAGCTCTGCTTTCCTCCTCCAGTGGCAGCACCGCAGGTGAGATGGGAGTCAAGGGCGAAATGCAGGCCTGCCCTGGTCCAGGCTCGTGGTGGAGTCGAGTGTCTACACTCCTGTGTCCTCTGCTCTGGAAGGGGCTGGTGCTCGTCCCAGTGTTCTAGCTGCCACATCACAGTTTTGAGTTGAAGGGAGTGCCCGTTTCAAGTGAAATGACAGCAATTTCTCTTCTTGTGAATTTGAATCCTTGAAAAATATTAGGCAGGGCAGCTTAAGACAACAGAAACTTAATGGCCTAGAAGAAATTGGAATTTGGGGGAAAATGAATCATTTTAGCCACCTGTGTCCTGCAAGACCCCTCATCTGTGAATCTACGGGGAGCCATGCCAAGCATGGTAATCTCTTTTCTCTGTGTTTTTCCCCAAGAAATATTAAGGTTGATGTTCCCAATAAGTTTGGCTTTACTGCTCTGATGGTCGCTGCCCAGAAAGGCTACACCAGGTAGGCCGCCTCCTTTCTTGTCTCTGGGTGGCTGAACATTTCACTTCTCCCAAAGGCTCCGGCCAGAGCTCAGATAGGACGGAGAAGGTGTGTGCAGGAGAGCCTCCTTTTCGCTTTCCAACGCCGTACCACGTGCGGGCTGCACAAAAACTCGGCTGCTTGAATCCTGAAGTTGTATAACATATGGCCGAGAATGTAAAAACGTATGATCCCATGGTGAGGAAGAGGGGGCCGCTTCATTATATTTTGCGATATATTTTATATGTCCCAGGAAAACTGGTTATTGGAATTTGAATGTCTTTAAAGAAAGAAAGAAAGGGGGAAGGATATTAATTCTAGAAAACAAACTTCCCTGAGAGGTCGCTAAGATATAATTTTCACTGACACCCTCCACTGTCTCTATGCCACACAGCAGCACACACTAATGGCTTATTTTACAATCCTATTTATATTTAACTACTAAAGTGCCATTTTGAAAACGAGACCTATATTTTATTAAATGCTGCCATTTGGAAATATATTTACAATGGTCATAAATGCTACAGTGAATTAGTTTGACAGAACAATGTGTTTTACGTGGTATACTTTGTTTTCAATGAATAATTCATGTGACGGAGAAGCCCCCACCCCCTTTTCTTGTGGTGTTGAAAAGGTAGTCCTATCTTGGAAGCCAGCTGGCCTCTGAAGGTAGAAAAGAAAGTGTGGAGATGTGTCTTAAATATAGTTCTGTGCCTTGTTCCCGCATTATCGCAGGTCCCTACCCGTCAAAGCTGTGTACCCAGTTACCTTCCCATTTGTTTCCTTCAGGCTTGTGAAAATCCTCGTTTCTAATGGCACAGATGTGAATCTGAAGAACGGAAGTGGCAAGGACAGGTGGGTGGTGGGATATGCCCCGAAATGTTCCCATACCTCGGTTGCCAGGTTTGTGCCCAGACGGTTTTTGATTTCACCCAATTATTGGCGGCAGCTTCTTTTGGCAGGACTGTGTCCCAAAGGAAAGATGTCGATGAACAAAGCCTGGCTTGTTCATTTGTTCACTTATTCCTTCACTCAACACGAATGAAGTGGGCTATACTTTCTACAACATCCCCCTGCCCTGGCTCCGTGCCCAGCGCACGCTAAGGGCTCAGTGACTGGTAGCCATGACCGTGGGACACTTGGGGTCCCCGCCAGGGCTCTCCTTACACTTCACCTTACTCTCTTCGCTAAGGCTCTTAGGTTTTCCCAAAGAAGCGCAAAGCAGTCACAGTCAAGGCTATGACCCCAAGAACTCCCCTGCGGTGAGAGCGCGGAGTGTAGCGCGGGAGAAGTTGACAGAAGAGAATGATACTTGGAAACCCATATTCAGACAGATGAAAGACTGCTCTACGAAGACTTACGTATAATCAGTATTCTAGTAATTAGATTTAATTAACTGATTCATTCTAATCCACCAGGATTTGTCGAATGGCTACCGCATGCCAGGCTGTGTCTGGCGCTTGGGTAGAAAGCGCAGAAGATGCAGGGGCTTTGCTCCAGGAGCTTAGAATCACATGGTGCATGCAGCTCAAAGGTGTGCGCCCTGCAAACGTGTATCTAACAAAAACCCAGGTCACCTGGGCCACAAGGAAAGCGTCAGTTTCTGAGCTCAGAAAGCCTACCGGCTACACTCTCTGAACACACGCAGTAATAGATTTTAAATAATATTATAAAAAATCACTAAAAAGTTTGGGGCACCTGGGTGGCTCAGTCAGTTAAGTGTCTGCTTTCGGCTCAGGTCATGATCCTAGCGTCCTGGAATCAAGCCCTGAACGCACTGGGGCTCCCGGCTCATGCTCTCTCTCACTCTCAAACAAACAAAAATCTTTAAAAGAAATCATTTAACAATTTAAAAAGTTTTCCGTCTAATTCTTAGGTTAATTTGGAGTTAAGCCATCAACTCAAGAAGTTTGAAAAAGAATAATACCACCTTAAAAAGGACAAATAAAATAAAGACCTTGAGGGGTAGCAAAGAGGAAAGCATTAAAAGAAATTGGTTAGAAAATAGGAAGATTGTTGAAACATAAGAGCAAAAGATGTAAGAGTTGCTTCTTAAAAAAAAAAAAGCCTATACAATAAAATGGACCAATTTCTTATAAATCTAAGGAAAAAAATCAGAATTTAGAAGTGGTACAGGGCCATGGTTATAGAGAAAAGCTTTTGGAAATTTAAGAAGAAAAAACCAGAATTTTGGAAGGATACATAACAGTGGTGATAGAGGAAATCTAAATGTAAAAAGAAAATGGTGTGCTGTGTCTATGCTAGGAGATGTGATAATTTCATTGCAATTATCTTTTCGATGGTACGTTTTCTGGGAAAATGTAAATCCCCCAAACCAACGCAAGACGCAGAAACTCTGAAACAACCAATATCCATGCAAGTTATTGGTGGGATTACCTGTGAAATAGACTCTGTGGCTTGACTCTTGTGCCCATGAGCTTGTGAGGTTTGTGTGTTAGGATTGTAGATAACTTAGCAGAGGGTATAGTTGGAACATTCCAGAGGATAGCTTTACTGCTGATGCCTGAGAAAGAAATCTCTTCATATGTTTATATGTGTACAGATATTTTTGTCTCTTCCATCCTAACTCAGAGGACCATGCAGGACGGTAAGGATGTCTAGACAAGGAAATTTCTTAATGCCTCCCTTTAGTAGACCAAAGGTGAAAACCTATGTATGTGTAGATACAAAACAAAAATTTGGGGTATCTCAGCACCTTTTACTAGTTAAAATATCTTACTCTTCTAGAGTGCGGGATGCTTTCAGTCCAGGTAACAGCTTCTGGTGCATAGGAGGACCAGCCTCTGCTGATGGGGTGAATTCTTTGATTGCATCGTAAAAGCTTATCATCTCAGACGATCAGCCAGTATCATTCTTAGTGTTGACAGATTCCTTTTAAAAGCTAGTAGTGAAGCCCGTAGGAGCGGTTGAGAGCCGGTAGCTCGATGTCAAATCCAGATTCCCCTGTGCTCAGGGTGTATGACCTTGGGCAGCTCACTTAACCTCTATGTGCCTCAATTTCCCCAACTGCAAGATGGGGATAATAGAAGTACTTAGAGAATTGTGAGTGTTTAACGAGTTAATACAAGGAGAGTGAGTAAAACACTGCTTGGCATTTGGTAACTCCACGTTCTATTTTGTTATTTCACGATTGGTATTCTGGAGCGCTGGTCAACCTGGTGAGAGATGAAATGGGAGTAAGAGTCCTGGCTCCTTTCGTGCAGGGCCCAAGAGAATCAGCTTTCAAATACTTGGACTTAATAAGGAGGTTTAGTCAAGTGGCCACGTACTATATAGCAAAAAAAAATTGTTTTCTTAAATAACAGTAATAAGTAGTTAATAAATATAAAAAGGGAAATAAAATAGAATAAATATATAACGGAAGTGAGCAGTTTGTATCAAAACCTATACAAATTAGGTTAAAAGGTTTAAAAGGGACCTCTACCATATGCCAGAATGGCAGATTGAAGACTGTAAAATTTTCAGTTTTTCCTAAATGACTATATAGACCCAGGGTAGCCTCAAATGGAATTATTCTTGGGAGCCTGTCAAAAGGATTTTGTAATTTACCTGGAAGAACAAATGGATGACACCAGCTATTAACTTTGTTGGAGAGAAATGTGGAAAGACCTTTGACAGCTATTAAGATGCCTTATAAAGTTATAGTAATTAACGTAGTATGAGACCGGTACAAATAATTGAAAAAAAGATGTATAGAATGAACTGGAATAGGTCTCTATGTACGTTAGAACTTAGTACGCGACGATGGGAGCAACACAAACTGATGAGGAAGGTGTTAGGAAAAAAGGCTTTTTGAAGAAAAAAAAGTTAAATTCTGGCCTTCCATCGCACGCATTGAAATAAATTCCAGATGAATTAAGAATTAAATGTAAGAGACAGAACCATAGAAACCACAGCATATGTCTATCTGATCTAATGAGAAAGGCAAAATCATTGAAATAAATCACTAAGGAGAAGATTAAAAGTACAGAACACATTTTAAAAAATTAATTACAAAGTTAAGGGTAGTCTGGGGAGAGATTTGCAAATATATTATAGACAAATGACTGGCATATTTAATATAGAGAAGATACACATACTCACCCCCGCAAGATACACAGTAGAAAAGAGCAGTTTATACAAAGACAATTCATAGCAGAATAGATTAAAAAGTTAATATGCAAAAGTGCTAGTCATAAAAAAATTAAAAACTTACTGTCCTATTGTTAATTAAAAGATGATAGTAGTGCTGGTATAGGTGAGTGAAATGGACACTTTTAGGTACGATCGATAAAATTGTAAGGTGACATAACCTCTCTAGAAAGCAATGTATCTAAAGGGAGCCTTAAACATTTGCCTTAAGCATTTGGCAATATGCATCAGGAGCAAACACCGCAAACCCAGGGCAGGTGAAGGGCCATGTTTGCTCTCTTCTGGGAGTGTCCAAGAAATGAAGGCCTGTGTAAGGATACAGAGATGTGGACATCAGTTTCCATTCCAGCCCCGCTCAGGTTTAGGCCTCAGAGCTGGACATTCTATTTATCACTCAGAGACTTAGTAGAATTTCCCTATTGGGAATACTTCCTTTGGCACCCCGCACTGCGCCCACCCCACTCAACTCTTTATTTTGAGAAGTTCAAACATTTAGAAAAGTTGGCAGAATAGTGCAGGAAATTTCTATATACTCACCACTTAGGTTTGGCAGTTGTCGACGTTTTGCCCTATTAGCTTCTCTTTCTACATTTTTATTAGCTTTTTCTCCCTACTTACCCATTTCAAGGTTAACAGGCATCATATTCCTCAATATTTCATTCAATATTTCAGTGTGTTATCTCCTAAAAACAGGGACGTCGACCTGCATAACCACCATATCGTCGTCACACCTAAGACACTTCACATTAATTTCCTGACATCATCGATGCCCTAATCACTCATCAAGTCTCCCCACTTGTCCTCCAGAAGGTCTTCATGGCTCTCTTTGGGGGGATGGGGCAAGACCATGATCCAACTAAGGCTCACACATTGTATCTGGTGGTTCTGTTTAGTCTCTTTTATTCTAGACTCGTCCTCCATCCATTATTTTGGTTTAAATATTTTTTTCTCCCAGAATTGACTTCTTTTTGAGGAGACCAGACCAATTATCCTATAGAATGCCCTCTGTTCTTGAGTTGCCTAATTGTCTCCTAGTTGTGGAGGCGGTGTTTCACTTGGTCATTTGTCCCTTTATTGCCAAGAAAGTAACGATTCGGTCTAAAGGCTTGATTCGAAGCAAGCTAACATTTTTAGCAAGAACACTTCCGAGCTGGTGGTATGGCTCCAGGCTGGATCCAGCNNNGGAATGCATGTTGTCCCACAGTTGGTGAGTCTAGGTTTGATCATTTGGTTGGAGTGTGGCCGCTAAATGTCTCCTTCGTAAAGATACAGTTTCCCACTGAAATTAGCAAATAACTATGGGGTGATCATGGTGTGAATATCCTGTTCTCCGTTAACCTTTTGCCCAATAATTTTAGCATCCACTGATGGTCCTTGCCTGGATCAGTTATTTAATTGGGAATTGCAGAAGTGTGATTTTCTAATTCCATAGTTTCTTCCATATTGATTAGTTGGCAGGCTCCGATGAAAAGGGCTTTCCCTCATCCATTAAGGATGGACTACATTTTATTCCATAAAGGCAGAGTAAATGTTTAATCATTTTCTTTAAATACTAAGAGTATGGAATTGGCTTAATAGCCATCTATAATAATGTCAAGTGAGAATTTTTCTCCCCTCCATCTTCTTTGAATATCTTCATAGACTCATGGATGTTTTCAAATCCAATATTTTACTCAGTTACAGTGATTCCTTTTTTTAATCGAGATATAATTCACATACTCCTTTAAAATTCGGCACTTAAAGAATATATTAACAATGTCGTACAACTGACACTGCTGTCGAATTCCAGAACGTTGTTGATCAGCCCAGAAAGAAGCCCTGCGCTCACCGGCGGGCCCTCCCCGTTTCTTCTCCCCCAGCCCCTGGAAACCGCTAACCTGCCAGTTCTGTTGCCATGGATTTGCCTGTTCTGGGCATTTCATGTAAGCGGAATCCTGCAACATGTAGCCTTTTGTGTCCAGCTTCTTTTATTTAGCGTGATGTTTTAAGGTTCATTCATGTTGTGGCATAATATCAGTATTTCTTTTTCCTTTTTATGGCCAAAGAATATTCCTTCATATGGATATGCCACATTTTGGTTATCCGTCCGTCCGTTGATGGCCACAGCATTTCATATGAATGATTTTCGTGACTTTCCCACTCCCGTTAGGATTTCTTGGTTTCAACCAGGCAGGGTGAGACAGGGACCTGAGTTTGGTGACTGTTCTTAGAGCTATTGTTGCTGCTTCCCTATGTTGCAGTTTGATGCTTGCATGCTACGCGGGACACCTAGACGTTGTGAAATATCTCCGAAAACACGGCGCTTCCTGGGAGACCCGAGACCTAGGAGGCTGCACGGCTCTGCACTGGGCTGCAGATGGAGGCCACTGCAATGTGATTGAGTGGATGATAAAAGACGGCTGTGAGGTACGGGATCTTCCTTCTCAGCCCCACGCGTCATTAAGACCTTGCAGTGCCATTCCACGGGGTTTAGGAGAAGCAGAGTCTTACGTGGATGCCTTTGATTAGCTGAACTTAGGAATGCTGCAGAAAGTTCTCTGACTTACCAGTAAGAAAGTTCCTGAAGTCCTGGGAAAAAAGGTCATTATAGAATTGATATGATAGTGAGGCTTCAGACTGTCATGGAGCTTTATCTTGTGTAGGAAAAAAAAATTGCTGAATCCAGAGCCGGACCTGATGGTGCTTGTACTTTGTTTATTCCTGTGTTCATTCACTCATTGTCTCTTTGGTCAATCTGTCCACAAAGCTTTCCTGAGCACCTGCCATGTACCGGACACTAGCTTAGGTCTTGGAGACACAAGACGTCAAGAACTCTTAGAACCATAGTGCTTCTTACTGCTCTTAGAATGAGACTGTTTTATTCATGGTTTGCTTTAAAGATTAGCCATTACAAACCCTTTCCCAAGAGCAAACTGACCATATCACAAACAGAGCATTTCAGCTCCTTGTGCCTTTACCTTGAAGCAGGCGTGTGGGTTCCCTTCTGGTCTCGGGTTATCAGACAGTACAGATTTGATTTTGCAAATAGAACTGGCGTTGTTTGGACTTTGGTAGCTGTTTGAAGATGAGTAAACAGAATTAGCTCAATTATGGTAATGGCTGATAACTTTGAGAACTTTAGTTCAAGACTCGAAAGAAGTTAAATAAAAATTTCAAGGCATGGAAATAAGGAATGGTAAACAAAATGCTATCCTAATTGAGATTGCCAGATGGTGTAGAGTATGGAGAAATTAAACTGATGACCTGGAAAATAAACTCAAATTGAGAAGAGTCGTGTCTCCTGGAAGATGTTAGCAGATTTGTTCTAGCTTGTCTCTGAAGCGTGACTGAGGGAAAGCAAGGCTTTCCCTCAATGAATCGTGGGGTCTCCCTGGTTCCCGCTGCTGCCTACAGAGGGCTGAAGGAAGGGCCCTTTGAAGGAAAAACCTCAGTGGTTAAGATAATTCCCTTTTACTACATTTCTTGTTTTCTTTCTTTTAGAAAACACGCGCAAGAGGTCGGAAGGGTTAGCATGTGGGCCTCGGTGTAGGGCGGGGGTGCCACCTGCCTGTGTGGTGGTGACAGCCCCAGTCGTCGTCTTTGGTGTAGGATGAACTCTGCTCATGCTTTGGTCCCAGTAAAAGTCCATAGTTAAAAATGAAGGTTGACCTTTGCTGAAAGAAGGGCAGGTCTCTGCCACGAACTTAATAAATACTGTAATTTTGGAAACAGACTTTCTGGGCTTCAGATAGGAGCACATTTATTTGTGGGTAAATTCTATCTACTTCTGTAGCACTGGAGCTACGTGGATGTTGCCACTGAAGATTCCGGTGTGGGTGGTCGGCTGGTGGCCGGCAGAGGATGTCAACAGGAGGGCCTCCATGCTCTTGGCACAGGGGCCACCCCATGTTTGGGTGACGATAGTTGGGATCTGGGAGCCAAGCAGGGCATTGTGGTCACCATTCTTGAATGTAATGATTTCCTACTTTCATGGGGGGACCGTCTCTACATTTAACGAGCCGCGTGACCTCAGGAAAGGCATTTGACTTCTCTGAGATTTGGTTTAATCACCTGTAGACCAGTAATAAAAGCATCAACCCCATTTAACCCTCAGACCCAAAAGAGAAAATGGGGGTGAAAGTTTACCAAAGATGGCATAAAGCGCCATGTAAAACAAGGCGATGATTTTATCATTTAAACATGATGGAATCTGCTGCTCAGAGCTTTGTTGTTATTTGCATGGGAAAGAACTGCAAATCCTAACAACATTGCGTGGATAATCTCATACATATAAATAACCCGAAACATCCCAGGGACTTTCTGGCAGTTCCTGGTTTGTTCCTCCAGTCTGGTGTTTTACTAAGATGTCTGAGTAATTCTTCCGTAACAGAATTAGGTGTGTGGTTTGTGTGTGTGTGTGTGTGTGTGTGTGTGTGTGTGTGTGTGTGTGTACGCACATATATTAACTTTGGTTTCACTCTTCGTGGATTGGCGAGGCTTCACCGGAACTGGGGGAGGTAACGCTTACATATTCTTATCTAGAATGTGGCTTTTAAAACATGACCTTGAGAGCTCTCAATCACTGGATTCTGGGGAAATGGCCATCTTATTACTAGTCGGATTAAGTCTGGAGAAGGTATTAGGTTGGCTAACTTTTCAGATTGGAATTTATGTAGTAAATCTGGTTGCTTTGTGTTGTTTCTACCTGTAGTTCTCCTGCTTAAAATTAACCCGTATTGATAAGTGTAAGGGTGTGTCTATGTATTACTGTCTTATTCCAGAAAGCTGCTTACAGAGATACTTCCAGGTAAACAAAGTAAACTTAAAAAAAAAAAAAGGCGAGGAAAGTCAGTCAAGAGAAAATAAGGTCAGGACTTCACATGGAGCTAAGAGTAGAGTGGTTACTTCTCTATCCCATTTTTCAACCATTTTTTTTTAAAAAAAGATTTTATTTATTAGAGAGAAAGAGAGAGCAAGAGTGGTGGGAGGGGCAGAGGGCCAGACTCCCCGCTGAGCAGGGACCCCAATGCAGGACCCTGGGATCATGATCTGAGCCAAAGGCAGATGCTTCCCTGACTGAGCCCCCCAGGCGCCCCCATCTTTCAACCAGTTTGAACAAAGTGTTCATGAAGATGTCAGCGGGATGTCCTGGGGCCTCTCAGCACCCCGTAAAGTCCTACCACAGCTTCTCACTGCACGTGAACGTGAGTTACGTTAGCACAGTTCCCTCAGTCCTTACCGAGTCTCAGTCCTCATGGGCTCTCCAGCTCAGGGGCGTTCGGGCAAGTAAACGTTCCTTACTTTGTAAGTTTCTGTGACTACTTTCAAGGAAAAAGACACTGGACTAAGAGCAGCTCTTCCTCTGGCATAAAGGTAGACGCTGTGGACACGGGCTCAGGATGGACCCCACTCATGAGAGTCTCTGCAGTCTCAGGAAACCAGAGCGTAGCCTCCGTGCTGATCGAAGCTGGCGCGGACGTGAACATGAAAGATAAAGACGGAAAGACCCCGCTCATGGTATGCGTCTCTGCAGAGCACGGCCTGGCTTTGCGTGTGGAATTAAGGTCAGGCTGTTCTGCAATTAGGCAGTTCTCGGGAATTCGGCTGTGTAGGAGGCCTGTTCCCCACTGGCCTGTTAATAAAGGCGTGACAATGTCACTACAATATTTTCGTCCTTTTTACAACTATTTCTTTAAGGATTACCAGCCCCAGTCCCCTGGGCCACTGCAGCATCCTAAACAGATCTGTTCAAACAAAGCATGCACTGCTTTCTTGTGCTGGTCTGGCCTGGCGCTTCTCACGTCACCGTAGTGCGGAGGAGGGCAGGCTCTACTTCCCTTTTCGTTGCACTCGGCACTGCTGCAGAACAGAGCACGCATCTGTCCTGCAAAGCCACAGTGGCCTGGCCGGCTCTGCCTTCTGGAGAAAGCCTCTGGCCGATTACCCAGGCCCACCTGCACGGGGTCCACCCTGGTCAACGGCCACCGCTCTCTGGGGAGGGTAGACTCGCTCACACCCCACTGTCTTCTGTTTCTTAGGTGGCCGTGTTAAATAATCACGAGGAGTTAGTCCAGTTACTTCTTGACAAAGGGGCAGATGCAAGTGTAAAAAATGAGGTAAGGAACTCAATCTTTATCTAAAGCCTTCCCTGGAGGAGAAAGAATATATATATTGTATATTGTATATAATTATATATTGTGTTAATTGTATATAATTGTGTGTGTGTATGTATATACAATATACATATAATTTTTGTTGTTTTCACTTTCAGTTCGGCAAAGGTGTCCTAGAAATGGCCAGAGTTTTTGACAGACAGG
The DNA here is from genome assembly GCF_017311325.1 of Ursus maritimus. Taxonomy (NCBI): domain Eukaryota; kingdom Metazoa; phylum Chordata; class Mammalia; order Carnivora; family Ursidae; genus Ursus; species Ursus maritimus. The sequence continues at coordinate 6,373,924 of NW_024426885.1, read as the reverse complement.
TGGGGATGTTCTTTCTGATTTTCAAGGCTAATTTTGTGGTACTTTAAAATAACCTCAAACCTTGGATGACATTCACCTGTTTCTGTTTATCTAGCATGTGGTCTCCTTATTAGAAGAAAGGAGAAGAACCCAAATGGCAAAGAAGTAGTCTGCCCGCTGACCAGGGCGCTAGTGACTTCAAAAGCCCAAGCGACCAAAGTCAAAACCCGACCGTTGAGCTAGAGATGAAATTCCGCATCTTTGAGGCTATACGTTAGATTATTTATTTAGTTGAAGATTCACGGTGACTTTTGTAACGTACAACTGTTCCCGCTTTGAAATACATCTTTTTTTTACCTAAGCGCGTGCGCCTGCGGTGTCGTCATTGGGCGTCCGCCGCGTGGGGATGTTTTCTTGCACTTGTGCCTTTGGAGTTGGACACGAGAGCAAACATTTCTGCACGGGAGCTGCACAGACGGACGGATCCCCCCTTCCCGCTCCTGCCCCCCGAGCTGTCCTCCGAGCCACTCCGGGACCTGGTGGAAAGTCTTCCCCGCGTGTGTTTTCAGTTATGACCTCCCCTCCCCACTCCAGGCCTTCCAGGCCTTCCAGGCCGTGTTGTCAGCCTGGTGTTCCCTTCTGGAGCGACGCTCCTGAAAGCCCAGGAGGCCACGTGAGAAGTTTTCTCCTCAGCTGTTGGCCTCACATCAAAGTATATATAAAAAAACAAATACATATTTCCAGACTCCGATTCTGCTCTATTAGTGGTGTCTGGTGGAGGGTCAGTCTTCCTAGAACAGACCTGTCTGAGGACGTGTCTGCGCGTCCTCGCGCCCTGACAACGCAAGACCTCGCCTGCTGGCACGTTGGCGACCGTGCCTAAGAGAAGCGTGTGGAAGTCGGCCTCCAGAGCAGGGGTTTGTGATGCCGATCGCACAGTGGGAAGACACGTGGGCATTAAGCACAGCTAGGCCTGCCGGGGGGGGGGGCGCTTACACACATGTGTGCGGGAGCCTGAACTCGGCAGACACACGCGAACACCAGCCAAGCGAGCGAGCAGACCGCAAGCATTTTGTGTCTCCAGAGACAAGCGGGTTAATGCGGCCCCAGGAGAAGACCAGCTACAAAGGTCCAATTAAAGGAAAGCCTGATTAAAAGGTAATTAAAGCTCCAAAGTTTTTTGGGGGGGAGAAGGGCACAGAGACAAAAGTGCAGTCGATTTTATTGATGTTGGCAATTCTCAGCTTTATTCCGTACAGTTTCTAGAACACCCATCTCAGGACTTGGATCTGCGGGTCATAGATGGTCCCCTCTTCAGCCGTTTCATGAGTGTTTTGCCTTTTGTACAAACGCATATTCCTTTAAATTTGCTAGATTAACTTTTTAAATCTCTCTCAAAATCAGAGTGTAGTCCCAACTTGCCACAGCCCTTTCCCTCCCATGATCAACGTTGACCTTCACCTTAATTTCATTCCTCAGTCCATTGTAGATCCCATTCACAGGCCCCCTCTGTGGCGAGAGTACACGTCCCTTCTCATCGACAAAATCCTGGCGACGTCATCCCATCCTCCTGATGGAAGCCTTGGCCATGTAATGGGGTGACTTTGGTCAATGAAATGGTAATGGAAATGGCTCCTGCCCTTCTGAGTGAAAGTTTTAAGAATCCCCACATCTCTCTTCCTTCTGCCCCAAGACCAGGAGGAGGCTCTCCATCAGCCTGGGGCCCCACGAAGAGCCAGAGCTCCCCCCGGACCGATGTGACGTGTGAGTAAGAAAGAACCCTCTCGTGGTGTAAGCTATTGCAATGCAACTTAGCCAACAAGGACTGCTCAGAAGGTCTTGCCATGGGTTTGTGAGTTTAATTTTCCACAAATGACATTCGCATCTCTCGAGTCCTGTGGTTTCTGGCCTTCTTCAGATCTTTAAAAACTCAGGAATAGATACAGAATTTTCTCAAATGTCTTTTCAGTGTGTCTGGTAAACCTCATATGGCATATCTCCTGAAAATCTGTCAATTTGGTGACCTGAATGAGTAGATTTTAAAATATCGAACCATCCTTACATTCCTGAGCCACCTCACGGGGTTACCGTGGACCCCTGGACTCGGTAGGGTCACACACTTTGTGTTCGTGCTTTTCATCTTTTTTCCTTAGTGAGATTAGTGATTTGACTTGTGTGTGAATTTTCCCAAAGACACAACCCATGGTTTATTGTACCATTTGGAATTTTACTTTGTGGCTTAATATAGACAATGATAGATATAGTTCTCTTTTTCAGAGGCACTTTGAAAGGAGGCATATTCTGTATGTTTTAAGTATCTCAAATTGATACATATCCATTTTGATGGTTATTTTATTACGTTCCTTTAGCCAGCATGTAGTATGTTATGACTGGGGTCTTCCAGGTACTTATTTTTTGCCTACTTGCTTTAACATGGGTTGAAGGTGGTAAGAATAAAGACCCTTTGTTACCATTCTATATATCTATTTTTCTTTGTATTTTCTGTAGTTCTTTATGAAGTTGGATTCTGTTTTTCAAAAATCTGTATAACTTTCCACTACACTCAAGATTTTCATTCTGGAGAAATCTGATATCCATGTTTCTACCCCTGCATGCTTGCTTTTTTGAATTTCTCTCTAAGGTGAGTTTTCAAAAAAACGATTTGGATAGGTTATACATTTACATTGTTCAAAACAAGTATCTGGTCTCCCCCTCCCCCCTTTCTGCCCCCTCCTTTGCATATGTTAAAAGGCACCTTCTTTCCTGTGCCATCATCTGACTGGTTCGAGTGGACTGGCAGCACCTGGCCCCTGACCACCACTCTTTTTAGTTTCTTATGGACTGTTCCAGATCTTCCTTGTGCCTCTATAAATGGGTGAGATACAGATAAGAGGTTTCCTTTTTCCCATTTTTGTAACATCGTCAGTAATGAATGAGACACATCTGTATGTTTTCCTGTATACCATTTATTGGATATAATATTCTTAACAATGGCTTTCTCTACGGAAATAGCAGGTTGTTACCTGTAGAACCCCAATATGAGAATTGTGTACAGAAGTAACAGGCTGTAACATAAAAGGTATGTGGAAAAAAACCTTAGCAAACTGAAGCATAAGTGGACGAAGCATGATGAACTGAAGGAACTGGTCTGTTTGGTAGCTGTAACTGCACTGTGCTGAGTGGCTTGAAGCCAAGTGTCCAAGAGATTTACGTAACAACAGTTGCCACACACGCTCAAACCATGGGTCTTCCCTAAAACCTCCCAATTTGATAGAAAGTAAAAGAGAACCACTAGCTCTGCCATTCCTCGTCCTGCCTTGGACTCTTAGAGGAGTTTCTGTCTTTCTAATTTGAAACATTTCTTTTTCTTTCACTGCCCTACTTACGTGCTTGCTTATAGGCCACGCACATCGATGTCTTTCCACTTCTTTGTGAAACTAAAAAGATCACCAGCTATCTATTGTTTTGTCTGGATTTAAACTGTGCTTAAATTGAGGCCTGAATAAATTATTTTCTGGAAGGAGACTCACAGGGGGAGCCTAAGACATGTTTTTTTTGTTTTATTTTGCAGATGATGTGGAAAATCAGGATGGGTTCCAGAATATTCGACCTGGAAAAGCTGAATCCCACTGAGAATTCCTTTCACTGTGTGGTAAATCTCCAGGCTATCACTACCCATTATTGAATGTTATAACAATTTTATATGCAGTGTTTTGTCTCCTAGTTTTTCTCCCATGAAACAGGCTCTTATGGCTGGGCTGTCAGCGGCCACTGCTGTCCCAAGAGTAAAGAGGGGATTTCCATCTGTGTCTAGGTAAATAAATGGCTTCTGGAAGCAACCTCACTGCACAGAAATGGTTCTTAGCCTGGGGCTCACGAATCTTTCTTAGCGTGTAACTTATATCACTATCGGAGTTTCCAAATAGGTTTTAAAGGAAGAGATGTCAACCGGACCTGTAGAGTGAGTCGAGACTTGTGCCATCGTGGATAAACTGATTTTCTAGGGGGTGATGTGCCTGTGGGAGGGACGCTACTGGAGTCAAAGCTGGGGTGTAGCGGGTGGGCCTGCTCGGAGCCACCACTCTGGACAAGGGTGGGCTTTGGGCGTCCAGTGGCTGGGCTGGTGGGGGTAGAAACACCCTGCCGCAGCCCCGCCTTGGGCCGACCTGTAGTTGCTCTGAAGGCAGACTGGTCACACGGGAGGGGCATCAGCACTGGGTTTGTGTGGAGACGGGACTGCCCTCTGGGCTAGAAGAGGCAAACAGACGTGGTAGCCTCAGCTGCCCGAGTCCAGACGTGTGTATGGGCCTGATCCTGAGTCGTGGGGGGGTAGTAACTGTAGCGGCCTGGGGCAGGCCTCTACGGTGGTGGGCAGGAGAAAAGATGGCAGCCGCAGCGTCCCCCACCTGCTAGCCCTCGTGTATGATGTCACACCCGGGGCTCAGCACTGGCACGGTGACACTTCTGGGGAAGGTCATTATCCTGTTTGGGTCACTTGTGGTTAGCTGGGGTCCTATTGATAGGGAGGAAGGAGCTCCAGAGCGAGTCTGCAATGGGCTTGCTGCTTCCAGAAGCAAAGGGAGCCCTCCACTGCAGAAGTTTTCAATGAAATCAGCCTCACCAGGGGTCAGGTTGCGTGAGAAAGAGCCAGCCCAGCTGCCCAGGCATCTCACCCTTTTAGTTGTCAGGGTCACATCGGCTCAGAATGCTCAGTAAACGTCAATGGAGAGATGGCCGGAGGGTGCCCGGGCGATCTAGCTGGCCCCGCACCGGGCTCGCTGCAGCACCAGGGGCGATCGCAGACGCCTAGGAGCAGCTTGACGCTGATCCGAGTTTTCGTTGTTTTTCTTCGAGGGGATACAGTGATGTGTTGTATCGATTTGCCAGAGAACAATGGCCTATGGTTTTAGCCTGAGAATTCGTAATAAGAAGGCATAAAAATGTCCCCTCGGAGACCAGTCAGGAGTATTTATTCTCATGTAGCTTAATTTGTTGCTTTTGTGGTTTCTGTGATGTCATCCCACATGTGTAAGCTGGAAAAATTCACACTGGGAAGTGTGACCTCTGTATGCATATTTTGACAATGGAAAATGTTATGCATTGTTTCTCTTGGTTGCTACACATCTGATTCCATGTGTCAGGAAAACAAACTGTTACCAAAAAAATTCAGGAGATAAACTTTTAAAGAGAATGCCTGGAAGGTTAGCCCTATACTTCCCAGTAAGTGGGGTCATGTAACCTACAACTCTAACAAGACAGGGGGAAGAAAAGTGACTACCCTCAGGACCTACTTTGAGTCTGGACACGTTCAATTTCTCAGTGATGGCCTTATAAACTCAAACCAACCCTTATTCATGCCTATAAAACTTTAAAAAATATAGACGGCTATGGAAATATAAGTATTGCTTTTTGTTTCTATCTATAAGGATATAAAAAGGGAGAGGTACAGCTCCCTGCCCACCCCCTCAAAAAAACCCCTGGCTCTTGGTTCTTTTCCTAAGTTAGATTAAAATGGAACTTATTGCTAAAATGCCTCATTTGATAGGTTCTGCATCTTGGAAGTATTGTTCCCTTAATATCTGTATATTTGTCAGTCAGGGGACGTTAGGTTTAAACATGTTCTCATCCAGAAATAACTTGTATGGCTCTACAAAAGCAGTTCGTACTGTAGAGAGAGGAACGGGTCATCAGCTGCAGCCCTACGTGGCCACTGCTGACATCGTGTAAGATCACGGCGTTAACCTTTTTTAATACCAAACTATTCCTGGTTCTCTGAAACGGAAGCACAGCAATTCTAACTAAGGACAGACAAAAAAAAAAAAAAAAAAAAAAAAAAAAAAAAGACACAAACTTCACATCCTCCTCCTCACAATAGGAGGAGGGGCTAAAATGACAGATCTAAGGATTTGGGCATCTGTAAAGACAATACCCACATAATGCACCATAAAAATTCTGTAAACTTTTCAACAGCATGTGTTTTGGCCTTGATACAGTTACCAAATGTGCTATCAGTTTCAGTAATTCTGTAGGTTTTCGTCAGCAGTAATACTTTCTAACATGGCTTTGCCTTTTGAAGAAATTAAGGGGTGTGTGATACACAGATGCATGCTATCGACTTGGAATGTAGTAGAACTGGGCTCCCTTTTGTGTATTTGACATGGATTCGTTTAGTTTATCCGCGATCGTGAGTACTACGTTGCCTGGATACAGTGGGGAACACGGGGAGAGTTAAATGCAGTCTTGTTTTCTGGAAGGCAAACCGATTCTTGGTATATTTTGTGTGTCTCTGCTTCAAGGTGTAGAAAAACCGGTGAACTGACCCCAGCTAAAGTCTTTATCATAAAACACAGAGTGAATTACGGAACTGTTGTCATCTGCCTTCTAATGGGAAAACGAGTCACATATGACCCCACCAGAAGACAGAGGCGTAATGGCATTTTACCTTGTCTGAGTATTTTTGTAATTTTCGTGCTGTTAGTAGATATCCTTGTGAAAACGGCTCCCCAGACATTTGAAGAGTAAAAGGTTGAAGGGGCTGCTGCCCAAGACCGCATTTCATGAATATTTCGGATTAGGAAATGGATTTCCTTATCACATTCTGGGACACACAACAGGTAGGTTGCAAGTGTTTAAAAAAAAAAAAAGAATTCAGACCTTACGCTAAAAATATCTTTTAGAGATTCCCACAGCCAAGCTGGAAAAATAGAATCCCCCCCCCCCCGAATAACTGAGTAGTAACTTGATGGCAGACACAGCCTGTCACATAACATTCCATTTGACTGTAGTTTTTGTGGGCACAGGGAATCTGCCTAATTTTTAGTAAGCTGAACTTTGCAATAATACGAGATTTTTATCTACAGCCTTGATTCACTAGCTCTGGTTACTGGATAACATCTGAAAATAGTTACGGTCCCACGGAAAGCCGCCTCTATCTGTCTGAACACAGAACCGTTGTACTATAGTTGAGGAGACAAGGTGGTAATTTGCTTAGCTCCAAACAGTACAGAGGGATGCAGGTCTGCAGCGCCTGGGCAGTAGCCTGCTTGGACAAACACCACCCTTCCCCATCGCAGTAAGGTGCTGATGTCAGCGGCGTGCGAAGGGCAGTGTTTCTGTAAAGCAAGGGTCTTTGCCTGCTCTCTCATGTGCTCACGGCCTAGGAGCTCAAGGTCAAGTTTCTGCCTGGCCTTGTGTTCGAGCCTTCCCTGCTACCCTGGAGCTTCACGGTGTGGCCGGGGGCGGGCTGGCCTGTGAGCTGCCACAAGGCCCAGGGTCTCACTGAAAGCCAGCCCAGCCTGGACGGGAAGCCCCTGGCTCTGGGCTGAGATCAGGGGTCCCAGAGAATCACTCAAGGTTCTACTTGGGGTCTCCTGAGCTGGGTCCGTGCCGTAATCACAGCCGTGGATAGTTGGGGAACCGTTCTTCCAATAAAGCCTTGATCAAAAAGTAAACCTCCTGTCCAGAATCCCATAAAGCATGATATTTCAAGTTCACTAACTATTGAAAGCACACAAGCCTTCCTTCCATGGAAAACTCAGTGATGGTAAAAATGCCTCCCACAGCGCACCGCACTGGGGCCAGCATTCCGCATAAATTAATAATTTACAAATACCTGAGCAAGTATACAGAGCACCACAGCACAGCACCGACGGCAGTAGCTCGAAGTTCCGAGAATAATGGTGTTTTAAACATTTCAAAAAAAAATTAAAGTTGGTACAAAAAAACGAACTCCCACTGGAGTCGAACGATAGTGCAAACTTCTGTCTTCACTGTCGAAAAAAAGGTGTCGACTTGCTTCTCACTTCGTGTAGGCGGTGTGGGGGGGTCTGGGCACTTGGTGTGGGTGTTTGGGGACGGGTCTGCGGCAAGAGAAGAGAAAACAAAATTGTAGACGGAGCCCCTGAAAGCGGTTTCTGCAGGTATGGACGTCCGCGGTCGGTGTCGTCTCCTGCCCCGCCGGGCCTTCAGGATCAGACCAGCCCCGCTGCTGAGGGCTGGAGACGGCTCTGGCGTGTGGCAGGGTTGTGCGTCCCCTAGGGGACTGCCGGCCGCTCAGGCCAGCTGGCCGCTGGAGGAGCCCTCGCCAGAGCTCTGCCTCCTCTCTGCAAGCTGATTCTAGAACCCTGCCCACTCACTAGAAAAAAAATGGGAGCCACGTAGGTCATCGAACATTTTCTAGGAGCCACGCGGAAAATAGAGGAGACAAATTTTAGTGATGAGTTTCACTGCCCTCCATACATCCGTCGTGGCCGTACGTGTCCGTATGGATGCCTCAATGGGAAAAGGCCCTGGGCTGCTTGGCATTTGGGGCTCTAAGTGGTCCCCATCCCGAGTGCGTCTACACTGACAGCATGTGTCGTTTCTCCACAGTGTGCCTGCGGTGACCGGATTAGCCTGTGCTCATCCAAGGAGCAGAGCCGGCACGGGGGATCCCTCAAAAACGAGTTCTTCGAGAGCAAGACCAACACCAGCTTGCACCGGTGTCAGCGGCCGGCAGGGGGAACGACCGGCCATGGCTTGATGGCACTTCAAAAGGGCCTTCCCCTCATCGTGTCCAGCTTTTGAACTAGGAAAGCAACTTTCAGACTGCCATACGAACCCCGGTGACATAATTAGGATGCTCTGTAATCTTTCTGTGTTTATGCAGTCGGGAACGAAACCACTGTTCTGCCCCTTGCCCGGCGTTATCTCTGGGATTTATGAGGCCGCTCGCTCTCTCGCAGGCCAAACATTTTTCCCAAAAGCTGTAATGACATCACGAATGTGTGTCTTCCCCGTTGGAGACACTGAATTATTGAACCCAGGGCCTGGCCGACCCTCTACCTTTGGTTCTTTGAAACTCCTACAGCAAGCTTCCTGCCAAGGGGGTATGCGTGTCAGAAGGGTGTTTTGGCTTCGGGCTTAACCTACCCATTGCGGGGAGGGAGGGGGGGCGACCTGTAGCCTTTGTCTGGTTCCAGGGTGTAAATCTTCTGGCTGCACGAGCAGGGAGGCGCTGGCCCCCGGCCACGGCCTTTCCCACCTACAGAAATAGCTGCGTGTAACCTCCAGAGCATAGGTAACAGTAACACGTAAAAAAGGAGTTTTGAGTATTTTATGTTTTGCACATAACTTGTCTCATTAGGAGTTTATATAATAGTGGCTCGGTTTAACACCTAGCTCGCAAAATCCCTGGAAAGTGAATAGCTCTCAAACCCAGTGTGGGCCAGCCCCGGCACACGGCCGGCGAACCCCCCGTGTCAGGAGTCCGCCTTCCTCGTCCTCCGGGACAGGGTAAGCGATGACCACAGCTGGGGGACAGTCTCAAAAGGGGATTCCTTTTGTCAGTTTGAGGGAGAAGCTCCCCATTGTACCACCTCCCTCAGTCATCTGGGACCCCGGGCCTGGGGCAGAGCTTCTGAAGACTTCCGGTGGTGCTGGAGGTACGTTCAGCCCTGACAGGATGACACCACTTGGCGGCCGTTTGTCTCCCCCTCTTTGGGGGACAGGGCCTGGCCCCGCTCAAGAGCCACAGCTTTTCCCAGACTCATGATCTAGTGCTACTTGATCTTGGTTTCTCTTGGGGACACTGGGGCTCCTGCCAAGAGCCACCGGGGGATCCTGGGGATTACAGGCACGTGACCACCTCCTGCTGAGGCTCCTGTCTGCTTCGGCAACCTCTGTATGCCGGTCCCAGGAACCGGGCTACAGGAGGCCTGGCCTTAGCCTATCGGCCCATGTCCTGACAGGCCCGGAAAGCACAGGTCTGTGCAGCTGCCCCACGTGGTTCTGGGGAGAAGGAGAGGGGCTCGGCTGTTACACTAACCTGAGGGGCACCAGGCGGAGCCCGGACTCCTGCTGCCCCAGGGTCCTGGCTGAGGCGCTGGCCAGCCGGCTTGTCTTGCTCAAAGGATCCGCAGGCAGAGGCTTCTGAGGGGGGTTTGGCTTACGAGTTCCCTGCAACAAACCACAAGATTACGTGGGATCGCCCATCTCTGTGGGCTGTGGCTAGACCCTCACCTCAGGGGCCACCAGCATCCCCTGCAAAGTGGCGGGAACTGGAGACTGGGGTCAGGTGCTAGGCTACACGCGTTGCACGTCCAGAGTAAGCTTTCTGGACGCATCCTCTCCCCCTACAAGCTGTTGACCTTTGTTAATCGTCTTGCCGACCTTTTCTCTAACATTTAAAAGCTGTATCAATAGCACCCATGGTTACAGACACTCAAGGGCCACACTGGTCACAGGCCTTGGGGTACAGTGGATACTGGTGTTGCCGGGCTGGTGCCACCTGGAGGATGTAAGCTCTCCCGTGCTCTTAAGTTTCCTTTTGATTCGTAAAGGCCTAAAATTGAGAAGTTGGTAAAAATCTTAAATTTCCAGAATTGTGTAACAGAATTCCTTCAACCGCGAATGAATTTGCGAACACAAGTGATCTTTCCCCCACCACGGTGGTGTCCGTATACCCGGTGATAATCCGGACTGCTGGGTGAAATGCACTGAAAACCTACCCACATACTTAGTTCAAAGAATCACAGACTCACATAGGTTTTCCTCCTAGTGGTCATTTTCTAAGAACCTGTGTTGAGGGACAAGCATAACTCTAAGGAAGCTAATGGAAACGTGTCACATTGACCAGAGCGTGAACTTGGGAGTGAGTCTACACTGGGCTTTAGATCAAGACCAATGCTCTGGGACTGTGCTGCTTACTTGATATGCTTAAACCTCAATTTCTCCCTCTGTAGAATGGGAGGAAAAAAGGGCCACCTCAGAGCATTGCTATGCAGACTACCTAAAATGATGCACGTGGGGGCGCCTGGGTGGCTCAGTCAGTTAAGGATCTGCCTTCAGCTCAGGTCATGATCCCAGCGTCCTGAGATCCAGCCCCACATCGGGCTCCCTGCTCAGCGGGGAGTCTGCTTCTCCCTTTCCCTCTGCTGCTCTGTCTCAAATAAAGTCTTTAAAGAAAATTATTGATACCATCAGCATTTCCTCATGCCACGAATTTTAAAATGCTTAATGGAAATATAAGAAAAGCAACAAACAGAAGAGTAAAACCCCAAGTCACTTGTTTTCAGGGGCCCCTTTCCCTGGCTACCCTGAGAAGAGGGGGTACAGAGGGGGACCTGGGGTGGGAAGTCATTTAAGTGTTGACCGTGTTCTCCTCTTGGCCCACGGTGAACACAGGTGCCAAGACACTTTCTTCTCTGGTGCCTGGAGCCTAGAGGCACTCGCGACTGCACGGCAAGTGTACAGGGAATCGTGCTAGAACCTTCAGGGAGACAGCAGGTCCTAATAAGCGGAAGATCTACTTCACTGGTACAGGACTCGCTCTCCCATACTTCCAAGACCACTCAAGAGGATTCTGAAACACTTGACTTGAATTTCTCACAGTACTGACCCCACTAAAATTACATTTCCGCTGCAAATGGAACTCAGTTGAAAGAATGCAAACGTGTATAATCACCATCGAACATATCTTTGTAAGCAAAGGAAGCAAGCCTGGAAACCACAGCTGGATGGAAAAGATGCCAAGTTGAAACAACGAGCAACGGGCCACTGACCAAGGGACAGACTTCAAAGAGACGTTTCTGTACCAGTTCTTATTAAAGGAAACAAAATAAAGCAACTGCCCTAAGTAGGCATAGAGACCATCTAACGTGCCTATGAGGCTGCGGACTGAGGACAGGCTGTTTGGACATTCAACCAGGCTCTGCAAACACAGGGGTTACTTAGCCTCTAAGTTGTAGAGGGGGGATGCTAACAGGACCTTCCTCAGGAAGTTGATGTGAGGACAGAGCTAGTACCTGGAAAGCTCTCCGCACAGGTCCCGGCACACGGTGTCTGACGAGTATGTGCCCGCTGCTACGGCTGTCCCACAGCTATTCGTGAGGGAGCGAGTTTACCGTCTAAAGGGACCGCAATCCTACCAACAAACTGTGGGTAATAAACCAGGGGAATAACTCAAGCTCCATTTCCTAGAAGATGGCGGAGAACTATGAGCAAGGTATTAGCGTGTGACGTAAAAATGAACGCGTGCACCTATCAAGCTGAAAGGCTTTGAGGTTTAAATGATTCATTACTAAATGATACTAGTTTTGCTGCTAAGAATGAGTAAGTATCTGCCCTTGGTAATAAAGATAACGTCGGGTTTTTATTGCAGTGCTGGAGAAAAAGTGAGGTCCCGGTTATAATGTGTCACAGTACATGGCGATTTATTACGGAAACTCAGGAGATAGTTAGCTTGGCCGTTCATTCTGGTTTGTCTGGGACATCCACAATTTATGTTTATGGCCCTGTTTAATTATTAATCCCCACTCGCTCAGCTATGTCCTGGTTTAAAGGATAAATTGTACGGTCACCATAGTGACCAAAGCCCAAACAGTGGAAATGTGGATCGAAAGTTCTGACCTCAGACCCTGGGATCTTCTGTGAAATGGGTCACACTCACAGGTGCTGCCTAGGTGAGACGTCTACTTCCTGCCACGCCCAAACGGGCCCTGTACGACAGTGGAGTTAGTGACAGATGGTGCAGCCTCCCTTCTGAGACATCAGGCATGGTGACGGGGAGCCTATAACCAGGTGGGAGGAAGCCCTAGCTGCACAGGTCGTGACCTTGCAGGAAGGGGTGGGACACACCCTGTCAGGCATTGCTTTTCATGCTGCCTTTGCAAACCTGAACCTCGGTTTCCCAGGAAAGTCCAGCCTGGCCACAAAGAGTCATCAGAATGGAGTGGAGAATGGACTCCAGGCCAGATGGTTCACACTCAATAAATCTTCCTGTAGACCTACTAAAATCAAGAATTCACACCCCCGTCTCTCTCCCTTTTCAACTTCCAGATATCGGAGGACAATCGGGAGATGCTATTAAGTAGAACTGTCCCATTTGTCCATGTCCTGCTCACGTTTTAGCAGCAGCTACATATTTTTAGAGGGTTGAGAATAAAATTTTAAATCCAAGTAGTATCCTCTACCTTGACCATCATCAACCGTTATCTACCTCTTTGTAAGCGAGAGTAAATGCAGCCTGCTTATCAGAGAGCTCTCCACAGGAAGGTCAGATGTTACCACAGGAAAATGCCAGGGATGCCGCGGATATCCCTGACGAGCTCGCGCAGGGCCAGGGGCGCCATCAGCCCCACCATCCACACTCAGCCTCTCTCTGCCTCTGCGAGGAATACTCTTCAAGAGAACTCCAAGGATAACCAGTTCTCAGGGAAATGCTGCAATTTTTATTCTTTTATTCTTCCTTCAAAAAAGCAGAGGTCTCCACGAATCTCTTAAAAGAACACACTTGCACCTGTAAGATGACCTTGACCCTTCTGAGACTACCTGAAAACAGCACAGAAAATACACATACAGGAGCAATATTGCATCTTTGAGGAAAACTTACAACCCCAAACAAACATACATAAAAAGGAGGCAAAGTGTCCAGCAGGCTAGGGTGAAGAAAGGTCAGGAGAAGGGACAGGATGCCTGCCATGCCAGCCTGACAGTGGAGAGGGGAAAACCCAGCCCCCCTTGCTTGAAACAGGCATGAGGAGTAAGCAGACACCATGACATGTCCGGGCTGAACAAGCAGCAGTGTAGACAGATCTAGCCATCTGTGCTGGCCTGGAGCAGGGCCGGGGCCCGCAGAGTCCATGCTGGCAGCAGGGGAGGCCAGACCCCTCTTCCCTCAGAGCCCTGAGCACCAGCCTGGCCTTTCCCTCAGCTGTCTTGTGACTGGTTTTCCCGGAAGAACTGCCCACCTTGAAGGAGGAATTGGCCACCCTGGGAAAAAGAAGGCAAACAAAGAACCCACCCTGTAAAAATGTCTATCCGCAGAAATGAAAGAGGGAGGCAGCAAAACTCAAAACCATGAAAACCAAGGATGGAAACAGTACCGAACACAGGGCTGTGAGGGTCCTAGCTGGGGGAGATGACAAGTTCCACAGTAAAACAAAGACCACAGCAAAGGTGACACAACATATATAAAAATGGTGTCACTTAAGGGATCTGATAGAAGATAGAAGAAATACCCACATTTATTTCATAAAAACTTTCCTGAAACAGAGAGTGTCAAATCTATGGATTAGAAGGGCACCCTGTCTCCCTGGGAGAAATGAAATCAACTCGATAGTAAGACACAACCAACTGAAGTTACTGGACAGCATGGAGACCAAATCATATCACTTCAGAAGGCAGAAAAAAACCAGCTTCTGATCTGTTCCAGGGCAGACAGAGGAAGCCCAGGTGTAAGAGTTTTGGGAAAACGAAGTGTAATCTATTATTTTTATATACACACTGTGGCTGAGAAGTGAAAGCAACTGCCAAATGTCTTTGAATACGCAAAGCTTCAGGGAGTATACCTCTGTGGCGCTCTTGTGGAAGGATGTACAATAGAGTGATGTCAGCTAGCGAGGCAAGGAAGGAATACGTGGCAAAAAGATTGTCTGTGAGCATTGAATCTTTTCGGTGTAGACCTGCGTCTATCCAAACTGTGGCATTTATGTCTATAGAACAGAATGTTACAAAGCATGATAATGGAGACACTACTACAGAACTAACCAGCTGGGAGGTGAATCTCCCATTTCTGGTCATATGGCAGGCTGGTTATTTTGACCTATTTTCTCTCTAAAACCGCTGAAATTGTTGGAAAACACACACACACACTTTTTTTTTCCTTTAAAGCAGCAAAGAGCTGCAAGATAGCAAGATATACCAGGTCGACATCTCACTGCAAGCAGCATCTGGCAGAGGTGGGTAGTACACTGAAGCTGAGAAGACATTTGGCAAATTAGGGAAACCTAAGTTTTGGTTTTGATACCCTTTCATGGTAAGGGAGACAGGGGTCCAAGGTCAGCACCAGCCCAAGTTTAATAGATTGTTCCCTTCCCAACCTCTCTCCAATAAAGCTGGACTCCACAACAAACTATACCTCAGGTAAGAATGTTCTAGAAGTGCCAGGAGACTGTAAGGAGAGTTCCCTTGGGGCTAGGCAGACCAATGTAGGAAAATGAACTGCTAACCACAAATTGCCCTTGAGGACCTGAAGCTGAGATCACATCACCTTAGTGGCTCAATCAGCACAAGCCATTTTGAAGGGTCTCAAACTGGTACTGCCTCCAGGCACCAGGCAGAGGCAAAATACGTCCTCTCTGGAGGGTCGCACCATCATCCTAGAGCTCAAAGAACTTCCAGATGGTTTTCTAGATAATTTTCCAGAAAAATGAGCAGCTCACAGGACAAAATTACCAAGCACACAAAGGAGCAAGGAACTGTGAAAGAAACCTCAGGAGTAACATACCCAAAGTCTTCAGATTGCGGAATTATATGAACACATTTTCTGTGTTTACGGAAACAGAAGACAAGCCAGCATGTCTGAATAACGAAAATTTCTAGAAACAAAAAGTAAATAAAACATAATTGTATCAGAAAGAATAAAATAACTAAGAATATGCTTAACCAAAGGGGTGCAAGACCTGTACTCTGAAAACTATAAAACACTGATGAAAGAAATTGAAGATGACACAAACATATCAAAAGACATTCCATGCTCATGGATTGGAAGAGCTAATATTAAAAAGTCCATACTACCCAAAGCAATCTACAGATTCAATGCAATTCCTATCAAAATACCAACAGCACTTTTCACAAACTAGAACAGATAACACTAAAATTTGTATGGAACCACAGAAGGCCCCATGAGCCAAAGCAATTTTGAGAAAGAAGAACAAAGCTGGAAGTATCACAAGCCCAGGTTTTAAGATATACTACCAAGGTATAATAATCAAAACAGTATGGTACTGGTACAAAATGGACACAATGGTCAATGGAACAGGACTGAGAGCCCAGAAACAAACCCATGTTTATCTGGTCAATCAATGACAAAGGAGGCAAGAATATACGATGAGGAAACGAGTGTCCTTAGTAAATGGTGCTGCGAAAACTGGACCACTTTCTTGCACTACACACAAAAATAAACTCAAAATAGGTTATAGACCTAAACGTGAGACCTGAGATCATGAAACTCCTAGAAGAGACCACAGGCAGTAATCCTTTTGACTTCGGCTTTAGCAACATTTTTCTAGATATGTCTTCGTAGGCAAGGGAAACAAGAGCCGAATCAAAAATCTTTGCACAGCAAAGGAATGAACAAAACGAAAAGGCAACCTACTGAATGGGAGAAGATATTTGCAAATGACAGATCCAATAATGAGTGAGTTATAACCAAAATATACAAAGAACTTGCAGAACTCAACACCAAAAAAATCCAATTAAAACATGGGCAGAGGACTTGAACAGACATTTTCCCAAAGAAGACCTATCGATGACCAACAGACACATGAAAAGATGCTCAACATCTCTGATCATCAGGGAAACGCAAATCAAAACCACAGTGAGGTACACGTCACACGTCAGAATGGCTAGTATCCAAAAGATAAGCAATAACAAGTGTTCGCGAGGATGTGGAGAAAATGGAGCCCTCGTGCTCTGCGGGTGAGGATGTAAGTGGGTGCAGTCACCGTGGAACAGTATGGAGGTTCCTCAAAACATGAGAATAGAAATATCATACGATTCAGTAATTCTCCTACTGGGTATTTACCTAAAGAAAATGAGAACACTAATTTGCAAAGCTCTAGGCACCCCGTGTTTATTGCCGCGGTATTTACAATAGCCAAGACACAGAAGCAGCCCAGTGGCCAACAGATGGACCGATAAAGAAGACCTGGTGTAGCTGCACGATGGAATATTACTCAGCCATTAAAATGAATGAGATCCTAGAGGGTATTACGCTAAGCGAAATAAGACAGAGAAAGACAAATAACCCTATGATTTCACCTGTGGAATCTAAACGTGTAACCTAACAAACCAAGCAAATGAACAAATAAAGAAAGCAGATCTTATACGCAAGTAATGAATCAGGGAACATTACATCAAAAACTAGGGATGTACTGTATGGTGAGTAACATAACATAATACAAAATTATAAAAAAACACGAAAGCAAGCAGAAACCAATCCATCAATACAGAGAGCAAAACTGGTGGTTGCAGTGGGGGAGTGGTAGGAGGATGGGTGAGAAGGGGTGAAGGGGAGTGGCGGGTACAGGCTTCCAGTTAGGGAATGAATAAAGCATGGGGATGGAAGGCGCAGCACAGGGAAGACAGTCAATGCTGTTGTCATGGCGGGGTGTGGTGACAGACGGAGTGACACCTGCGAGCACAGCCTCACGTATGGAGTTGTCAGAGCCCCGTGTTGTGCACCCGGCACTGATCTAGCGTTCTGTGTTAGCTGTCCTTCAATAAAAAAAAGTAAAACACAGTTGAATGTAAGTGCAAACTGTGTGAAGCCAGTTGTAGTTTGATATTATTTATGTAAATTGAAAAACACGGCATACTGTATATTCATTGAATATAGATCTACGTGAAAATATTGAAAAAGTTCTTATAGAAAAATCCACACCAAGCTACAAAAGTGATCGCATCTGAGGTCATCACAGTGACTTTGTCTGGACTGCTTGGTTTTTCCTTTTTTTTCAAAAAAGGAAACTCTGCATGTCACATATCTGAGATTTAAATAGACACATGCATAGAAAAACATGGAGATAACAATGGGTTGTTTCTGTGTAGTGTAAATGTGGGTGAGTTCTAGATTATTTTCACTCTTCTGTGTTTAAAATGTCTTAAGAACTCATGTCACCACCACTCATGTTTGTACTGTATGCTGACTAACATAATAAAAAAAAATATATCATTTTCAAGACTAAGGTAAAAAAAAAAAAGAACTCATGTCAACAAAAAGGAAGATAATTTCAACCTTTGGGCCAAATAAAAAAAAAAGTGTAGGTTATTTTAAAAATGTAAATACTGAGAACAGTAGAAATCAGAACCAGTGAGCACAGATAATGCAGTGTTCGGAGGGAAATTCCTAGACTCCTGTGCTTATTTGGTAATGTAGGCATAAAATAATGAAGTATGAACAGAAAGGAAGTAAGGGTCTAAGAAGTTAGAGAAATAAACCTAAGGATGGAGGGAGATGATAAAAGGGAAAAGAAGACATTAGAAAGACGAATAGCTATCATTTAGCAGAGACTCATTCCACAGCAGGCTAGTGATATGAGATATTCTCATGTAATGACCATGAAGCCCAACGAGGCAGGTGCGCTGTCCGGCATCTGCTGGGGGGACTAAGGTAGCGCTTCTGTGGCCAAAGAGCAGGGACCAGGAGGCCGCGTCACATGTAAGGCCCCCAGCCAGCTCCTGTGGGTGGGCTGGGGCTGCCGAGCAGCCAGAGAATGCTAATAAAACACAGGCTGGGAAGGGACAAAACAGCGTACAGACTCAAGAAACGGGACTGAGGATTACTCAGGTGGCCTTCTAGAAAAAGGGAGTCAGATTCCTACTTCATTTTATGCACCAATCACTGGCAGATGGATCAAATGTTTCAGTGTAAAAAAAAAAAAGATCATGAAAAGAATGAGACTAAAACGTTTGTATTCTTTGGGTAGGCAGGCTTTTGTACAAGGACAATGAGATGGCAGAGGAGACGAAAAGACAGTTAATAAAAAAAGACGAAAAGACAGCTAATAAAAAAGACAAATGGATCTTAAACCTTTGAAAAGAGGTTCTGGCTCATTTTTGGGAAGAGAAATGTAGATACCATTTATTTTTTTACCTATCCTATTGGCAAAGATAAGCAAAATCTCTGAACACCGTGTTGGTGGGGAGCTGGGAAGTAGAAATCAGCAAGACTCCTTTCCAGAATGTTCCACCTAATCAGACAGCCATCGTGTTGCCAGGACATTACCCCCAGACGTCCTCTGCACAGCCCCGAGGTCCCCAGCCAAGGACATGCCTGTTTGATGCAGCAAATGATTGGAAACAACCCACGTGGCCCTCAGTAAAGGACAGGTTAAATTATTTATGGGATGGCTCCACGGTGAAACACAAGTAGCCAAAAGAACGAGGTGGACCCCCTGTTATCACCTACTGGGGATAACCAGAGTGCCAGAGATGGCAGGGTGGGCTGCCATTTGAGTTCCGAACAAGAATCCAAGAGGAAACGGGAGTGCCAGCAAGCTGGCAGGTGCTGAAGGCGGGTGTCGGGCAGACGGTGTTTCATGTACTCTTTTCTCCGATTTTGCATGTTCCAAAATTTCCAAATTTTCGATAATTTCTCTCTACAGAGAGAGACAAGGTGGAAATGAGGCTTTTGCCTGTACTCCAAGTTGTAGTTTACCACACTTGCTTCTGGCAAAGGAAGGCTGGTGGCAGAGGTGGGAGGGAGACCAACTGTTTTCTAAGTAACCCTCTGTACTGTTGGAATGTGTAATTACGGGCATACATGACCTATTAAAAAACACAAAGGGTAAAATAGGCATCATTTTTTCATGTACAGCTTGCTTGCTTCTCCTAACTTTCTAAATGAGTGGAAAGCAAACACCCCTTAGAATACTGTTATCATTTGAATGGCTTCCCTCTGCAGTTACTTCTCTCCAGAGAGATCAGATGCTTCCACAGGTAGCAGGTGCTTTTAAAGACATCACATGGGTTTGTCACATGAATAACTTCTACAGGATCTGAAACCAAAGAAAGTGCAGTGAAGGTTTCTGGAAGTACTGGGCAGGTGGCAGGGAGAGGTCAGCAGCAGCTACATTTCAGATTTACAGGAGGAAGGGACTCACATTTTTATGAACTCATGACTCACGGCGTGTGACGGCCCCAGGGGAATAACCAATACTATGACAAGGCTTATTTGTTACTACTAAAAATTCTCATCCATTCAGCACAGTCCCCTCACATCTGTTATGCACACCGGGACCGGACGTGGGTGTGCCTGGATATGCATGACCCAGTCGGTGCCTCCTGACATGGGGCAGAACATGTCTCAAGGTTACTCCCGGGCCGAGGCAGCAGGTGAGCGTGGAGGTCACGGGAGGACTGCGGAAACGTTCAGACGGAGGCAGTCTCAGACAGCATCTGGGCAAAAGGGGAACATCTGGAAAGCAGCGAGCAGGCATGGGCGGGGGACAGGGGAGGGGAACACTATCCAGCACTTGTGCTCAGCTATGAGCTTTCGGGTTGCCTGGCCTAATGAAGGCTTTTAGAAAGATCGGTTTCATCGTATTTCATCTCACTTCCTTGGGAGAACATCTTGACAAATGGATTTCCTTTTCTCATTACATATTGGCATTTCTGATGAGAAAGGACCTAAATCATCAGATTTCCAGCCCCCTGTGAGCACTGGTTTAAATACCAGACACCCACACAGGCCAGAAGGGTACAAGTCCTTATTCATTCGAATGCTGAGTTCATTCTGTTGAAGAGGATTTGGAAAGTCAGGGCTCAGCCTCAGAGTCCAAATTAATTTGTTTTGCTCACATCTATATTCTAAGGCATTTAGGAAGGAGTAGCTGTTGCTTACCAATCACAGCCAGGATGGGGGGGGGTGGAATTGTTCAGCACCCTGTCTATGGGGTGGGGAGGGAAGGGAGTTTGGAGCTTCTAGAAACAGGCATCCCCCCCCAGCCCGCCCCAGGCCACGGAAGCAAAGCTGGGTCGCTCTACGGCCTTGGTCAGTAGAGACTGCACAGGATGAGCCGGACTCATTTTACAAAACATGGTTTGTAGTGTGTTCTGCAGCACAGACAAGGTGTTGATTAGGAGAAATGTCCGGTCAGAAACGCGGAACCAAACATCTCCTGCTCTGCAAAAACGCACGTAGCCTTCTTTGTACACAAAGCGCAGCTCCAGGACCGCTCTGGGTCTGAGCAAGGGCTGGCTCCGGGAGAGAGCACTTAGGACGAGGAGGACTGGAGCGTGCTCAGGTTGCAAGCAAAAGAAGAGAGAAACGCGGGATTCTCTTGTTACAGACGGAAGCCTGTACACGATGCCAGAAGGTCTGCCCCCGCACTCCCCTGTCACCTTGTATCTCTGTAAAATGAATTCAATGTGGCTGAGGTGGTCAGTGCTCTGAACTATGCTAACCATAACCGTCTTCACTATTAACCAGAACAGTCTCTGCCTCCCTCCTCTCCAGCTACCCACCTGTCCCGGACTGCACCAAACGTGGCTTTGAGCTCTGGCGTTCCCACCTCTGGGAGCCTTCCTGCACAAGCTGTTTGGCCTCACTGTGCCTCGTTTCATCCTCTGCAAAATGGGGCCAAGGGGGGCATCAGCTCCCAGGCTCCGGGAGATGGTCAGAAATGGCTGTAAAATGCTTGGCTCAGGGCTACCAGTCGTGTAATTGGTGTTCAATAAACGTCTGCTATTTTACAACAATTCAAAATAGAACTAGAAAGCTCCTTATACCAAACCAATTAGCAAAATATCACATTCAAACACATACATGCGCACAAAAATACACTTCTACACCATTTGGTTATAAGAATAAAAATAGAAATGAATCCTGTCATTGCCGTTTTGAGGACATTTCTGCAGTGCGGACGAGCAGTGCCAGAAATAGGGTTGGCAAATATTCTCCTGGGTCTACCGGCTCTTTTAGGAAAAGACTTTGATTCAGCAAAAATCAGGCTGAAGACATGGATCCACTTGTCCTTTTTTGGTTCTTATTTTCCTAAAGAAGCTAATCTGATTGGAAAAGCAATCTCAGCCAGTGAGTTCAGTGTTATAATTCACTGATAAGATTGCAGAGAGGAAAAGCACTGCCTAGCATTTTCTAGGAAACTAAAGGCTTAAAAAAATAAACAAAAACGGCCTAAGCCAAATATGCCCGCACATCAGCACGTATAGTTCAAATACCATTTTATGGGGCAAACCTTAAAATAAAATACAGTTACAGGCTAAGAGAGTGACGCTTGCGTGAAGTTTTCGCTCTTTAGAAGAACGGCCCGGCTACGAATTGAAGGTGCCTCTCATGCTCCCTTTAGAATCCTGGCACATTTCAGTTTGACAGCAGAAAATTGCATTTCAATCTGCTGCTACTTAGCGCAGCCCTCTCTAGACATAATTTTCTGTGAGCAGTAATGTTTTTTTTTTTTTGGCAGAAATATCTATTTCTTAGATGTGACACTGAACACGTTTTTATTTAAACTTTAAATGAATGCATTAAGCTAATTAATCGGAATAAACTGCATGAAGGAATTCAGGGGGCTATGTCCTAGAAATCTAATGAAAAATCACAAGAGTTTGCTCCTATCTCGGCCTCTTCTCTTCTAGGAGCAAAATCATACACACCGATGTTTGGCAGTGAAGATCATGAGTGGTCTCATATCTTCCAGTCTTTTGAGGGTCACACCTAATTGTTCAGTTCAGGCTTCATGGCTGGAGGCCCTCTCTTACGGGACCGGAGGGCGTTCCCTCGGGGCCCAGACTCTCGTCAGTTTCCCCGCATGTCGTCTGGGTACCGGGCCTGCCTCTTCCCCCGGACTCCTCCTCCCGACTCCGGTTCAGATCCTCTCCTGGCATCTCAGACCTGACTCTGCAGGGTGCTGTCCTCTCCCTGGACATCAGCTTCTCCTTCCTTCTCCAACCTACCGGGAGTGGCTCGAGGCCACCGTGGTGACGGTCTGCATGCTTCCCTGTAAGTTTGAGCATGTCATATGGGACCAGCCCACAGATGTTTCCCCTCCAGCGGTCCCTAGCTCACCCAATGTTTCTGCGGCCTCCCTCCCTCCCTCCTGGAAGTCAGGTCAGTTGACTTCACCAACCAAGTCTTTGGTCAAGAAAGTGATCCTCCCGCTGGATTCTGTGCAGCTCTTCCACTGCCAGGTGCCCATCCCTCCTCTCCCGGGCCCTGGTGTCGGGCTGGCACCTGCTGCCTCAATGGCTTCTTCCCAAGAAGGTCCTTTCAGACTTCTGCTCAAGGCCCACACTTGCTAGGTGCTATATCTTCTCCCCTTGGGACACGTTATTCTATTTAAAAAATGACCATAATGGTAGAATTGACTTTTTTTGGGGGGGGGAGGTGAAAAGTTGAACGAATTTTAATACTTTTGAGTCAGAGAAAAACAACATAAAACACCTTCAGAACCACCATCCTCAGAAGGGCTCTCAGCGCCTTCTGGAATCCATGCCCAGACTTCCTTTCCTTCCTCCTCACTCCCTGCCAGACCCTGAGGTGAACTACCTGGCAGCAGGACGCCCAGAAAAAGGCACCTGGTGCTTCCAAGTGGCCTGAATGACGCAACATCTGCTGACTGGTCCCCCCCCCAAGTGCACGTTCCCTCAGGGCGGGGCAGAGTCAATGCCACGCAGAGTGTGGCATTCTGTGATGCTCCCTGCCGACACGAGCACACAACTGTAGGTGGTCACACGGGTCTGTGACCCCCCGTCCTCCTTCTGCTATCCCGTTCCCAAGCCCGCCTTCTGCCTTTCATGCTCTGGGGGAACTTGGCAGCAGTCAGCTCATAGCCAGAGGAACACAGTGCATTAAGTTTCCTCTAAAATAGCTGGCAGGATGAAAAGGAAATGACAGTTTGTTTCCTTGATCGAGGCTGAGGACTTAGGTTGAGAAGCTTGCATTCCAAGGGCCATTTCGCCGCAAAGGAAATGGTACCCGGGAAGGAGACATCCGTGGACAAGAGAGGGAGTAGATTCAAGTGTCCTCGATTTGTATAAATCAAATAGAACATTTGATGGAAAGAGCAAATGTTTTCTATAAAGAACTTTTACCCTTTCTATGTGAGGTATATATCGTGGTTACAATAACGTTTTCCTTCTGGAAGGTTCAGATGGTAAGTCTGCAGGACCGAAGCACGGCTAGCCACGTAGCTGTGTGTTTGTCAGGTTGCGGGGGCAGGGCATGGGGACTCGAGAGTACCCAGTGTCAGTCAGCGGATCCAATCTGTGCGGCCAAGTATAAGCCACCTCCAAAAATTCGCCACACCTGCACGGAATTAATCTCCGTTCTCTATGTGTGATGGGAGAGAAAGCGTGAGCCTAATCTCTATCATATGTCTCGGAAAAGCTCCAGACAGACACCAGCCTGGAGTGAGAAATGTGGATTTTTCAGTTCCTAATGTTTAAAGGGTAACATTTCCTTCGTTTCATAAAACAGAATGAAGGCCTTCTTCGGGGCCTGTTTTTAAAGGAAATCTTGAGGGAGTGACTTCCGTAGGCATTTGCTGCTGTCAGGAAAAAAGATACCAGCAAGTGGAAATACTTTGCCTCAGATCCCATGGTCTGTTAAAGACAGTCCCAGTTTGACATGGTGCATAGGCAAGCTGCTTCAAGAGAGACATAAAAGGCCTCAGCATGAGGGAATCCATGGGGAAGGGGCTGGCAGGCTCTGCAAATATCTGAATTTGTGTGCAAAGTATTGAATATTAGTGCATTTTCTGAGGGTTCCTAGCTTTCATCAGATTCTTGAATAAGTCCATCGCCCAGAAAAGTTTAGGATATGCCTACTGCCTTCCCCCAGTGTAAATCCAAGACAGGTTAGAAAAACAATGGTAAAAGAACTCTCAACAACCAATAAAATAAACAGAAGAAACTAGAGGTAGATCTTGACTGAGAGTGAAATGGATGGGGGCTTTGCGAGCACAAAGAAATGGGAGAATTCACACAAAAGGTGAATAAATTTAATATGCAAAACTGGAATTCCTTTTACACCCCAAAATATGAATAAAATTAAAAGGCAAATTAAGGAAATGTTTACAACAAATTACCAGAAAAAGGTAAATACTCTTAATAAGAAAATGAACTCTTAGTAATTGGGAAGAAAAACTCTCTCTCAAAGAGAAAAACATAGACCAAGGGTATGAACAATTCATAGAAAAAATACAGTTAATAACAGCTATATGCTAGAGATGGTACTAGCTCACATCAGCCAATTCTCTACTCCTCGTTTAGTGACATTACGTCGATAGCCTGAAATTGGCCATGCCGGGATTTTTTTGCAGCAGAAAAATCACTGACGAATCAGGCTTTTTTTTGTTTGTTTTTTGTTTTGTTTTTTGATGGCCGATTTAATGTCACACCATTGGTTAATAGATATGTAAAAAGCAGTTCAAGTGTACCAGTAATCAGAGAAATATAAAAAGAAATGAGGTCTGGCCAAGACGGAATAAGCACATGTCACCCTATGCCTCCTGCAAATTACAACAAAAACGTCTGGAGAAAATCCGTACAGCAACCGAGACTCTGAAAGTCAGAGAAAAATAAATGGACTGGCTGTGGACCTCAGAACTCAAGGAACTACCCAATAGTGAGTTCTTGTTTTTGTTTTTGCCATTTTTATATCTTTGCCTGTGCTCTGGAGAGGCTCCCGCTCTGCAAATGCCAATGGCATCAGAGCAAAAGGAGGCCCGAGAAGAGCCTTCTGTCTCCAGACAGCAGATGGGGAACAGGGTGACTCGGTAAGAGAGAAACATTTTGACCAGACCTGACCTTACTCCAGCTCCAGGCGGGCACCAGAAAAAGCCATCCCCTCCACCCCCAACTGGTCACCACATCCTGGAGGCAGCAGAGCCCTGCTTCCCAATCCTGCTTACAATAACAGGCTACATCTCTTCCCTGGAACAGAGACTGTGGGCTGAATGTTCAGTGGATTTCTCATCGCCACAGAGGCCAGAAGGAAGTGGAACAACATTTTTCAAACGTTGAAAGAATAGTCAACCCAGAATTCTATATCCAGTGAAGATATCCTCCAGGAACGAAGGCAAAATCGACAGTTTTGGATGAAAGGAAACCAAGAGAACTTGTCACCAGTGGACCTGCTTTAACAGAATAGCTAAAGTTTCTCAGACAGAAAGGAAACGGTAACAGAAAGAAACTCGGAATATCAGGAATAAAGGAAGATGAGAAGGGCGGGTATGGGAGCAGACGTAGTAGACCACACTGAAGCTTTAAAACTTGATTTCAAACAAGTTTTGCTTCATGGTTAAAGGCAAAATTACAGCATCTGAAGTGGTTCTCAACACACATAAAGGTAACACTTAAGACATCTATGTGGTGAAGGGAGAAGGGTGAAGAGACCTCAAAGGTGGCAGTGGTTTTACATTCCACTTGAGGTGATAATGTACTGATACTAGTAGACTGTGATCAATTACGCACATATGGGGTAATCTTTAGAGCAGCAGGTTTTCGGTTAGGTGATTTTGGCCCCCTGGGGACATCTGGCAATGTTTGGAGACATGGTTCCATGTGCTACTGCTGTCTAGCTGGTAGAAACCAAGACGCTGCTAAGCAGTGTACAATGCACAGGACAGTCCCATACAACAAAGCATTACCCAGCCCCAAATGCCGACCGTGCTGATGTTGAGAACCCTGCTCGAGAGCAAAATAAACAATGACATATCTCAACACCACTGTAGACCAATTAACAGGGAACACTAAAAAATGTTCAGCTAACCTATAGGAATTCAGGAAAGAGGAGCACCATAAACAAAAATCAGAGGGAACAAACAATATTAAAATGGTAGACAAATTCTAACACACCCATAATTGCATTAAAAGTAAATGATCTAAACATGCCTATTAAAAGACAGTGACTGACAGAATGAACGACCCAGCTACACGTGGTCTCTGAGAAACTCATTTTCAATACGATGACACAGGTAAGTAAAGAGTAGAAAGGTGGGAAAAGACGCACCTTGCAAACACGAATCAAAAGAAAACTGAGGTGGATATATGAGCATGAGATAAAGTAGACTTTAGAACAAAGGTAATTACCAGAACTAAAGAGGGCCAGGACATAATGATAGAAGGGTCCATTCACCAAGAAAACACAACAATTCTAACTCTGTGTACCACAAACACCAGAGCTTCAAAATACATGAAGGGAAAACTGATGGATTGAAAAGAGACACAGTCATCATTGAAAACATCAACACCTCCTTTGAGCAAGTGACAGAACCACTAGAAAGAAAAAAATGAGATTTTTTTATATCAAATTGGCAAAGCTCTGACATGGTAATACTTAGAACTAGCAAAGGCATGGAGAGACAGATGCTCTGTAATGATGTGGAAACAAAAATATACATGGGAGTCCTGAAAAAATATTTAATTTATATATTAAGAGGCTTAAAAGGGCTATAGCACTTTTCAACCCAATGCTTTCACTTTTAGGAATATCTCCTAAGGGAATAATTTAAGTGTTTCAAAATTTATCTGTCTAGACCTTCACAACAGAGCTATTTATAATGGCAGAACTCAGAGACGCCCAAACCTGCCCACTAACTGGCAAGTGCTTAATAAAGTATTCTACATACATACATAGTGCTATTGTTTTTATTATAATATTTTTTTATTATATTATGTTAGTCACCATACGGTACATCCCCGGTTTCTGATGTAAAGCTCGATGATTCATTAGTTGTGTATAACACCCAGTGCACCATGCAATACGTGCCCTCCTTACTACCCATCACCAGCCTATCCCATTCCCCCCCCTCCCCTCTGAAGCCCTCAGTTTGTTTCTCATAGTCCATAGTCTCTCATGCTTCTTTTGTTAGAGTGACCCGTTTAAGAATTTTCAGTGCTGTGGTAAATAGGAATAATTTTAAGGCAAAAAAGTAGTATATTAAGCAATGTGCGCACAGAATAATCTAAATTATGTTAAAAATATACAGATCACTAGAAGTCTGACCATGATAGCAGTGAAAATGTACCAGGGATTACTTCTCTGTGTTTTGCATGTGCTTGTTTTTACTGCCTGCCCACCTCAAGTTTCTTATCATGAAATGATATCTTATCCATCGTCTAACAAACAGGAACCATTCACTTCCAAAACAGCATAAAAACAAGACAGGTGATAGATACAGAGGATCTCATACTTGCTGCATCTGGCATGGAGAGACTCAATGGATGGTAAAATTCTTGTGAATAATTTTGAAAATGAAAAAAAAGACAGTATGTCCACTAATATTTCTGAGGTGACCATCTTTTTTTGTTTTTAAAGATTTTATTTATTTGAGAGGGTGAGAGAGAGCGAGCGAGCACACAAGCAGGGGCAGAGGGAGAGGGAGAAGCAGACTCCCCGCTGAGCAGGGAGCCTGACGCAGGGCTCAAATCCCAGGACCCCAGGAGCATGACCTGAGCCGATCCTGGGATCATGACCTGAGCGGAAGGCAGATGCTTAACCGACTGAGCCCCCCAGGCGCCCCCCTGAGGTGACCATCTTTGATTTCTTGTCCAGGCCTCACTATCAGAGCGCCCTGTCATTCTCAAGAGTGTCATGGTTCAGGTGGTAAGTTGGGCGGGTGCCCGGGCTATTCCGAATGCAAAAATATTCCTGATAAAACACCTATCATTGTCTATCCACCGAGAACTGTACTAAATGCTTTACATGGCTTATCTCATTTAACCATCTGAGGACCTGAGTTATCTGCACTGAACAGTGGCCCAGGAAGTGGACCAACTAGACGTCAGCACGTGGCAGTCTGGACTTGAACGACATCCATCACATTCACCGCGGAGGGCTTACCTGGGCCTGCCGGAGCACAGGGTTGGCCGGCAGGGGTCTGGCGGGGACGAGGGGCGCACGAGGAGCCTTCTGGAGGGGTGGAAGCACTCGCTGAGGCGAACTGGGCGGAGAAGCATCAGGGGCTCGGAGGGGCCCGCTGATGTCAACGTTCTGACACGGTGGCCACCTCCTGGTATTGTCCTGCAGGGGCGGAGCAAAAGCCATGGTGTCGCGGGTCTCACCACTCCCTGGGAGGGGGCGGTGCTGACTCCTCATGCATTTCCACGAGAGGGAGTATCTCGTTACTTGCCTAAACTTCAGAACTGGAGCAGAAGCGCCCCTCCAACCCAATCTGGAATAGCGGGTTTGATTTCTACGGGAATTTTAAACACTTTAATTAATTCATCCATAAATAGGCACAGGGCACCTGGGCAGGTGCCAACAAGTATGACGACACAGACCAGATCTTAAGGAAAGGATGGAGGAGTTGTGAACTGAGGCGGCGGGTAATGCCCTCCAGGCTCAGTGAGAACGAGGAAACCCCTGGCAAGGAGGATGGAAGTTTCTGGAAGCCAGCCGAGGGGAGGGGGCTGCACCTGGAGGGTCACCTCCTACCCGGTGCCCCTGCTTTTAGGGAAGATCAGAACAGATGCCTCATGCCCCAGACCCTCCCTCTTTTCTTCCTTTCGCTCTTTCTAAAAACAGCATTACTGAGGTTCCACGGACAGACGGCTGATTGCACGTTCCGAAACCGGACGGAGTGAAAGCATCACAACAAGCAAGATAATGAACATATATCCACCGTCACCTGCCCTCCCACTCCTCCCCACCTCCCCTTCCGTGCAACCACTGATCTGCCTTCTGTCACTACAAAGTAGTTTGCATTTTCTAGAATTTCATACAAATGGAATCATAGAGTATGGACTTTTTTTTTTTTTTTTGGCTGGCTTCTTTAACTTGGCGTAATTATCTTGAGATTCATCCATGATGTATATATTAGTAGTTCATTCTCTCTTATCGCCGAATAGCATTCCGTTGTGTAAATATACCAAAGTTTGTTTATCCTTTTACCTGTTGATGGAAATTTGGGTCATTTCCCATTTTTTGTCACTTCGAAATAAAGCTGTGTTTTTGGCTCTCACAAATAAAGCTAGCTGTTCTTGCTAAATAGCCCCACGTTTGGGGCTGAGAGGTGGCAAAGCTTATTAGAAATCCAATCCTCTAAACTTTCTATGTCAAGAGAGATAAAATAGTTTATGGCTTAGTAAATATGTGATAGTCATTTTAAAAATCATTTGTCATTTCTTGACACCAGCGCTGTCACTGTTATAATTTGGACTCTTGTTGAATGAGTCCAGTATTAAAAAATTCTCATGCAAACAGCAGAAACACTTGATGGGGGGAAACTAAATATTAGAGTGGACTCTGGTGATAATTCACGAGGAAGCAGGAAAGTTCAGAGCCAGGAGGGAGCCAGCAGGTACTCTGGGTTAAAGATCTGGCTCTTGGAAACCCTAGGGGAGGGGAGACGGAACTTCCACAGCCCAGCGGTGGAGCAAAAGGGGCCCATCCAGGGGTTCGGTGTAACTCTTAGAAATGCACTGGGAGGTACAGGGCCCGAGAAGGTGATTCAAACCCTGCTGGTGGCATCCGAAACCACAGGAGGGGCCCAGAGCCAGGAACCTGTGCGGGAGGTAGACCCAGTGAGCCTCCAGCCCGACCGTCCCCTCCTGAAGTGGGTGGACTTCCTATTTCAGGGATCCCTCCCTACCACAAACTACCTAGAGATCTCCAGGATCTATTCCTACTCAAGCTCTTGTTGAAAAACCCACGTGGCAGTGCACACACAGGAACTTCCCCCAGTCGTCGACAACTTACCTTCGACATGTGGGAATGCGGCGGCTTCCTCATCAGGCCTTTGCCGAGGTGGCTGAGGTGAGCCTGACCGGGGTGGGAGCCGCGGGACGGCCGCGAAGGGCGCACACACCTGCAACACAATCCCGTTACACGGAAACAAGCGCGTTTCCCCTCCGGTTGACTTAACTTTTCCTGTTTTGTTCACAATCACGCTCAAAAAATAATTGACTTGTTTTAACTCAATATGGTAAACATGCAAAGGAAAAATTATCTAACATTCTTAAGAGATTAAAAAATAAATATTGATTTTTTCCCCCCAAAGCCACTATTCTGTGAAATTAGTTCTTGCAATCCACGGACATGTGGCTCTGAGACACCTGGGAGACATTTTGTAGAAAGCTGGCATTTCAGCAATAATGTCTTTGAATACATTTGGATCAAAAGCTACCCCATCTGATGAAAATATTTTAACATCTAAAAAACACCTACTAATATAAGGGTGGGAACAAATACATCAGTGGGACTCATCTTAATTTATATAATAAGCAGCCAACAGTTTGAAGGGAAAGGAAAGGACGCAGCTGGTCCGGCAGAGATTTTAAAAAACCAGAACAGCAGTTTTATCTAAAAATCTGACCTCTTTCTTTGCTAAGGGAAAAGAAGCGAGAAGCAGTTGGCTGTGCGTTCTTTCAAACGCCATTTCTGGAAAAGATGCCCCAAACCCAGGGTACCTTAGCTTTTCAATGGTGGTTTTTTTATCTGTAAACAGCAGGCGTATTAACGTCTTCCTTTTGAGATAAACTACAAATCCAGCAGCAAGAAGACACAGGATGGTCACCAGAATTCCTATGGTTAAACCCTGGTTATCTGAAACAAAACGCATTTCGCTCAGGCTAAGAGGCAGTTACAGTGAAATACGGGAAGCATGAGATCGTGACATTTACGGCAACGCAAGCTTTGAAGGAAGGCCCAGAAACGAAGTGAGTGAATCCCTGAATGATGTACTGATGAATTAGTCTTACTTCAAAGGTCATGCCTGAAGTTCAGTCTGTGTCGCCATCAGGCACTTCTGACAACTCTTGATGAACAGGAAGGTCGTCTGGCGGGCGGGACCGTAGCCCTGACCACACACCGCCCCCACCCCCCAACCCCCACAGGGATGGTGGCCACAACAGGGTGGCAGGGGGCTGGCACGTCCCCGCTCTGTGACCTATCCAGCCCCCATCAGAAATACATTCCTCCCCGCGCCCTCCTCCTCTCATTCTTTGGCACTCGGGTCTGTGTTTGTTTTGTTTTCTTGTATTTTTTTAGACCAAGACTTTACTTCTGGACATTGTCAAAAGAGAACAAAACTCAGAGCTAAAAGGAAAGGCCCCCAGGTTTGGTTTTGTTAGATTTCGTTATGTTTGTTATGTTAGGGACTCAAAATACAGACTTTGGGGGGCAAACCCCTTTCTCTGGGAGGGTACTGTTTATTTTCTCCAGAGGAACATCCCCTTTTCTGTGATTGGCTCCCACTTCGTTCAGTACAAAGACACTGAGAACCCCTCAAGGGTGTGGAAAAGACGGGAAAACCGAAGCTCCAGGCTGGGTTCTGACCACAGAAAGAGTCCCAGAGAGGTTCCTGCCAGGCTGGACCCGGGCTTGATTTGCACCCACTGTTCTGCGAAGTCCTTGAGGGCACAGCTGTGGGTTCGCGGGTCTCTGCATCCTCACCAGCAACAAGCAGGGTGTGCCTCCCCTGGCAGGCGAGCCACAGTCCCCTCAGGCTGCAGGGGATGGCTGCGCAGGTGCCGGCCCCCCTCCCCCAGACCCTCACACCCTGCGGGGGGCCAGGATGCTCAGCGGGCCGCCCACCAGGCCAGGGCGGCAGCGCTCCCACTCTGGGAAAGAACGCCTCACACCCGCTCTGTTTCTGGACTTTGTCCCCAACTGACAAGTCCTATCAGGATGTGTCTCAGGCGAAGTAAGACAATCAACATATGACAGTCTTGATTCCCTTGTTAGTGTTACTGGAAAAGCCCTGCTTCTGGGTTCCTGGCCAAAACGTCACTCTTGTCGAACAGGGAGCCGGTAGTCACTGGGGTTCTGGCTACAGTTCTGTTGGGTCTTAACAAAGCCAGTGAAAAAAGGGAGCAGCTAGCGGCCTGAACCACAATTTCTGGCTCCTTGCAATCAATCCACAAGTCTTAAGCTGATTGAAGTAGCCGATTGAACATCTCCCAGGCCTCCAGAACGAACTTGGCTGCACCTCCCGGGCCACCTGCCTTCATCCGTTGCAGTGCATGCCATCAAGCGGCTCGAGCCAGCAAACCGGGGTCCCCTGGTCCCCTCATCCGGTGCAAACACTGTGTCCTGTGTGGCTCCCCACATTGGCCCGTCTCCCCAAGTCCCACGGTCACCCCTCCCCTGGCAGCGCTTTTGCTGGGCCACGCTGCCTGCCCCGTGTCTCTGGAACCTGGCGCGTGGCAGATGCTTGAGAAGTCAGGTCAGGCTGGTGGGTGGTGGGGGCAGGGAGGCCCAGGACACAGCTCCCCACGCCTGCCTCTTCGGTGTGTGCTTAAACGCACTTTCATGCGGTAATGGTAGCAGTGGACAGAGTCACTACTCACTTGCTTTCATTGCTGTAGACGTTCTCACCTGCTACGGTGAAGAGCTGGCTAACTGCAGATTCCCTGGCTTGTGAAGCCCCCAAAGCTGGGTACAACGGCCAGTACCACAGCGCACTGGCCAATCCTCTCCGACCCCTTCCGGGCGCCAGCCGGCTGACTCGCTGCGGGGGGGAATGGGTAGCAGCATCCCTGTCCGCGCAGAAACTAGAATCCTGCTAGTTTTGCATGACACATGCCTCACGCCATATCTGAACGTTAACTGCAGGGCAGCGAGAGCGCCGTGGTCAGGGCGGAGAGGTCAGTGAGGTAAGGGGACACTGGGCCAGGCCTTGCTTTCCTACCTCGGGAAGGAACGCTCACTAGACAGCAAGACTTTCTGGTCCTTTTTGTATTTGCTGCGCGGCCTGGACCCGAGGGAGGGGCGGCCTGGAGTCTCTGAGAGCGGTCGGAGACCCGTCCCTATTTAAGCAGAAGGATGGTCAGGAACTCACGACACTATGTCTACAGATGTGCCCTCGGGGCAGGTCCTCCCCCCGGCGCTGTCCTCACCACCTGGCCCCGCAGAGCCGTGTTATGTCTGCCGTCTTGGAGACGTGGTGATGCCACTGCCAGTCACGGCGGGACGCGAGGACGCGTGATGTCCTCCGAAGCCACATGAGCCACCGTCCGGCCATCCGAGCCTCATGGGGCTCAGGTGAGCCCGAGGTGTCAGCACAAGTGGGCTCGGTGCTGGCCCTCTGCACCTTTTTGGTTTGTTTCTTTCCCTTTACAAGGACCTCCTTCAGACTTGCCTCTTAACGGCCTGACAAGTGCTCAGAGAAAACAGCAATGCACCAGGAGACATTCCTCAAGGTCATCCGGGGGGAAAAGAAGTGGGGGTCAAGCACAGCTGCTATGAGGAGTCTTTTTAGGGGGAGATGGACTTGGTCTCAATCTTAGCTGTGTGGCTTTGGGTAAGTTACTTGGCTTCCCTGAGCCCCAGGTCCTTCATATGTAAAGAAGGAAGAATAACACTGACTTGGGAGTTAGGCAAGGGTCCGTTGAGATCATGCAAAAGAAAGGCCCAGCATGTGACTGCGCAGGACAGCTACTCAGTAAACAGGAATGGTTGCTTTTACCACTGCTGCTGTCGGGCCATTAACCTTGACCAGGAGGAGGTGTCTTTCTAGTAAGCGTTTTAAAGGACATCCGGCGTCACACCTCTTGGTCCCCAGTGCACCGAGGCTGGGCTTTACAAAGTCCTTCCATCCCACACCGAAGTTCATACCCATTTGGCAGCCTGCCATCGAGATGACCTTAGCTAAGCAAAGTGTCACGGGTGAACAAGCGACAGAGTCGGCCTCTCAGCCAGAGCAGAGTGAGGAGTCTCGGCAAAGGTCAGGACGGGACAGTGCCTGCAAACGGGCCTCAGGCTGTGTCAGGCCCTAGTGGGGGTGCACTGGGTTTCCCACTGGGGGGTTACCCCTGCACTCCCACTGGCAGTGGGTGAGCCCTCCGTCTCGCCTCCCACGGCCCCTCAGTTGCTCAGCGCCCACTCCCGGGGACGTGCTGTCCCCACTCACCTGCTCGCCGGATGGGGCCGCTGTCTGTGCTTCCCCCGAAGCCAAACTTGTCACAGAAGGGAGGTGCCCAGTGGGCCTCACAGTGGCAGTTCTTCCGGTTGTTACACACCTGTCCGGGCCACGGGGGAGGGGGACACCGAAAGAGAGAATCAGAACGTGAGAGCCCACCCTTCATGTGAGGCTGCGGTAAATCTTTGAGCTCTAATTGGCTGCCACACCAAAGCAAAGGCCCTGTGGTCAGAGTCCCCATCAGCACGGACCCAGCCAGATGCAGACAAACCGCTGGGAGCGTAAACCCGAAACACAGCACTGCACAAGCGAGCCCAGAGCCCGAGGCTGCCGATGTAACACAGTCCACCTATCAGCAGCTGCTAGGGGAGCGACGGAGATTTCGGGGGGTCGCCTGCTACCTCTCACCCCTTTTTTTCTCCATCAACTGCTGTGTCCTCCATTTCAATTCAGGAATCCACACCCTGACCCAGCCCCGCCATCTGACCACAATGAGAAGCCCTGTCCACGGTGAGGAGTGACCCCCGCTTCAGGGCTGCAGAATCTGAGCCCTCGGCCATCACGGGCTTGACCACCTCTGTGCACAGCCCTGCCTCCTGCAGACACGAAACTCAGAGAGCCTGGCAGACCTGCTCCGACATCTCATGCCTGAAACACCCACCTCCCCGGGCAGTCTCCCAGCAGCGCCTCCTGGCTCCCGCCCGCACGCTGGACATGGCCTACCACACCCTGGTGTCCTCGTGACATGAGGGAGTGGCCCTCTCAGGTCAGGAAAGGGGTGCTGAGAAAGCAGGAGGATGGGCTTCACTCTGGGGGGCCCTGAACAAGTAGCCGAGCTTGGAGACCACAGCCCTCCAGGGTGAGCGGTGGAGGCCGCCCCCAGCCTGAGTTGGCTGGTGGACTGGCTGTTATTATCTATGGAACTTACAGAGCCTGGGCATGAACCAGTGGAACATGAACATGAAAACAAGAGGGTACTATTTCTCTGAAAATTGGGGGACATGCTTTGGGAACACTGGATACAGACCAGTCGCTAAAAAGAATTTCTGACCCGTTTGGAATGGGTGGGACCCCTGCGGGTGACTGGGAAGAGCTGCACAGGCCGGGAAGGGTTCTGTGCTCGGGTCACTTCGGAGTGTCCGAGTTTCCACTTAGAGAAGCAAACTATACATCGTACATGACGTGCTTTGTGTGGTTTATATAAGGGTCGGTGCGGAGCTACGGTCCGGACACCCACCCCAAAGGCCTCACCCCTGCATCTGACTATTGCTGGATGGGGCCAAATATGTACTTTCATATTTTAAGGCAAAAATAACATGTTTGAAGTAGATGTCTCATTTGTGATGTTTTCCTGCTTTCTCTGATTTGTGTGTGTGTGTGTGTGTGATTCAACCACGAAAAGCCCTAATTGCTTAAAATAAGATTGACAGTCCAGATAACCTGTGATAAGTTGGAAAGTATATTCCCATAAAGCTAAAGCCATGCAGAATTAATCAAGGGGCACAGCCGGTGCCGAATCTGAGCGTCTTGCCTGTTTCTCGAAGACGCTGCTGCTGACATGCCACCCGCCAGGCACCTGCGAGGATTCGGGCACAAGGCTGCCCACACCGTTTTGCAGTCTCCCGATGCAAACCAGAGTCATGTGCCCTTCTGGCAGCTGGCAGCAGAGAGACTGCAGCCCCGTCACTCCCTTTGGGGGCACTGCTGGTGAGCCTGGGCTTCCTCAGGGAAGGACTGTGGTCAAATGACTCGTTACCAAGTCACGGCAGCTGTTCTGCCTACCCAGACAACGTGGGCCTTTCCTCTCCAACACGTGGATGGGAGCCTAGGGGTGTTTCAAAGTGAGGAATCCGGAGTCCCCGCCCCAGCATTACCACTAACTGGTCACATAACCTTGGACAGGCACTACCGCCTCTTGGTCCTGCGCTCCTTCATAATAAGGTTGCACCGGACCGTCTCTTACAGCCGTTAGAAAGAAATCTATGATACAATGAAGACATAAAGCGATTTCCTTATATACTGACAGCTACACTTGCGGTCAACAAACCCGTCGGAGATGGCATCGCAATCCTTCACGGTTACGGCGCAAGAGTCGTTTTATGAAAACGCCCATAATTCTATGTTAGACTTGTTGGCGAGTGCCTGCGAGTTTTAAAAATAGAGTTGGGAGCATGATTTCTGCAGAAAAGGTTTCAGAAAAACAAATGAACCACTGGCATGGCTAATCAAGATTAATAGGGTCCCATTGGAAATAATTAAGCCCATCAGGAAAAATAAATTATGTTTTAAACAATTAGAGTCCTCTCCTAAAAAAGTTCTCTGGACTAAAAACACAGCCTTCTTCAGCTGAAATGCATCGTATGTGATTTCAAGGACATGTGGTCAGTATGTTCTGTCTCCTTTGTTTTAATTCCCTTTGGAAGTATTTCAGTTTAGACACATATTCTGAATCTTGGTTGAAAGAGGGACACAGCTCTGAAACGTTAGTGCAAAATCCTTTAAGCAGGAAGCTTAGTTTCAAAATTACTTTGAAGATGACAAAGTCCCTTTGTAAAAATCACAGGATGTTAATTTGAAAGATAAATTACTGCTCCATCTGATTTTCTTTGTTAAATAAAAGTCCCATTTCTCATGCTATGTAAAGGTCAAAGAAAATTAGTGTCTTTAGAAGAAAACACTGAGGCGACTGCATTATGTTTAAAAAGTTACGGATTGCGGAAGCCTTTACAAATGACTGACTCAGCGTCTAGCTTGCTAGGGCCTGGCGGTAGACAGGCGGCTCAGCCGGCTTACCCCTCTCTGGTGGCACTGCATCACACATTCGTGAACGCCGAAGACGCTTGTGTTTTGACACCTACGATTGAGGCAGACCTGCAGGAGGAGGAAAACACTGTAAATTTCTCAGCCCCTTTCCAGCCACATGCACAGCTTCTGTGATTTAA
This sequence comes from Ursus maritimus, assembly GCF_017311325.1. Lineage (NCBI taxonomy): Eukaryota > Metazoa > Chordata > Mammalia > Carnivora > Ursidae > Ursus > Ursus maritimus. The sequence continues at coordinate 6,336,639 of NW_024426885.1, read as the reverse complement.
AAAGGGAAAGCAAAGAACAGTTTGAGGAAGACTGTCTTCTTTCAGCCCCTTTGGAAGCAGCACAATGATGCACCTTCCATGTGACTGCAACCAGGATCCTGAGCCCTGCCTCCAGACATGGCACATTTCAAGGCTCAGGTCAATGTGACTCAGGTCAACGTGGCGCTTCATCTGGTTTCTGCCAATTACGAGATTGCGATAACTGATTTGTGTTTAGAGCTTGCAAGAAACTTGTGAATTGCAGCATCTCCCCCCAACCCCCACTGGACCCCACCTGCCCCTTGCATGAAAAGTCACAGGAGAGGAGAAATGCACCAGCCCTTAGCCTGGGGCCTGTGCAGACTCAGAGACTCCAAGAATCCAAGGTCCAGGAACCTTCTAAGGGAGATATTGAAATATGGGAACTTTTCCAAATTACTGACTGACAAGTACTATCATTGATGACACAAACCACCAACCGAAATGCTCAGCAGAGGAAAACAGACAGCTCCCTTGTGTTTATCAAGTCTTTGCAGAGGCAGTAATTTGCTAAATGATACTGGGCTGCTTGCAAGAGTTTAGTCTCATTGTGAAGGTGCCTAATATGCTCCAGACTCAAAGGATCAGGCCCTTTATCTCCCATAGATGTTACAAATTAGTGGAGTCAGGGGAAGAGAAGTCTAATTTTTAGATTGCAGAAGCATTTCTAATCGAGTAGAACCTTCCTATGGAAAGTTCACACGAGTGACACACTTTGAAAAAAGTGTCAGTTGCCCAGGACAACTCCCAGGGCTGCCGGGAATTTTGGCCAAGGGGACTGTCCCATTCCAGCTGACAAAAGAAACTGAGGTTACAGAGAGCACAGCAGGGCCCCGGTCAGAATCCCAGCGAACGGGGGCTGCTCTCCTCCCAACCCACGAGCAACGCCAAGGACAGCTTTCAAAGAACCGTGTTCTGCAGGAACGGAGATCAAAGCGCATTTAATCTTACACCCGGAGGAAAAAAACTCACTGATAAATTGAGCCCGTGGAATTTCAGGGTTCAGATGCACCTGGTTCTGGCTTCTGGCTGTTCAGACTACAGTTTAAAAAATGAGTGTCATTGTAATGTCAAGGCCTGAAGAGATGCTAACATGTGCGGTTAAGGAGGCCCCTGGAATGTATATCGTGTTTCAGGTACCATCATCCCATTTCCTTTGGGATGAGGAACTTGTGGCTCAGAGTGTATGGGGGAACGGGGGTGAGGGTACAGAAGTCTTGCCCTCGGGACTCTGCTCAAGGAGCTGAATCTGTATCTTTCTATTCTACTCCGTGACCTCCATGTTAGCGAATGATTTCATAATCATTTTGAAGGTGGAGTCCTAAAAAAAGCATGTGGGGGTTGATTAATCCTCTTTCCTAAAATGTTTTATTAACTTCTTGTCATTTAGCCTGATGAGAAAGTTTGGTGGGAAAATCAATGTGGCAGAATGTTAAAAAAAAAAAAACAACTCAATTTTTTCCCCCTCATTTTTGCCTTTCTTTCTAAACCCCCAAATATCCACCTTTCCCCCTGGTCTCCAAAAGAACCCCCTTTGGCTTCAAGCTGATCCTCTCTCTTCCCCTCTTCTATTCTCTCTATGGGGGTCTCTGAAAATACATCTGACTTCCCATTCTGTCCAGGTGAGAACAAGCCGTCACCGTGCCAGAAACAAAGACCACGTTTCCAAAAACAATATAATACGCTACTGTGTTTCCTTCCAACGTAATTTCCTGGCTGGAAACAATCATGACACCCAGAGTGTAGAAATGACTTATTAACACTTAGAGTCTGAGAAACGAAGCTTGATTTCCCCAAATCTGCATCTCAGTGGTCAGGCCAGGATCTAGGATTTATTAACTTTGCCTTGTAGGTGCAAAGAACTGGATTCCAGAGACAAAGTTCTAGGAAGGAGTGGATGTAGGAAAACAAACCAACCTCCTACATCAGTTCTTGGACAGGACGTTTCTCAGCGGGCCCCCTTCCAGACTTACATTTATGATGCGAGAGAACATTTGGGTCTTACTTTTCCATCTGCACACTTGGTGCCGGCAAGCACAAGCCCGGGGTCCGGCAGGTCATCGCCCAAGTACACATGGGTCCCGCGGCACAGAATCCGACCTCCTTCCTGCAGTGGGATGTTCGTTTCTATAGAAACGGCATTGGTACCAATGACGGGCCGGCTGGCACCTCCTTGACACTGGATTTTTCCGCATTTAGCATCTCTGGAAGGGCGAAAACAAACAGTCCCCAAAGAGGAAAAGTTTGGAACCGGCCCTGAGTCACGTAGGAAGTTCAAAGCGCTGGCGCGCTCAGGCCCTGGATTCCATACCTCATCTCGCATTTGGCAAAGGAACTCTTAGAGTCTTTGCCACAGTTGCCGTAAGGGTCACCTGCAGAGTTGACTCTCTCAAAGCAGATCCCAGGGGCAGGTTTAGCACCTGGAACAGAAGCAAAGCAGCATTTTCACCTCCTGCAAATATTTTTAATATTTGTCTTTGAACAGCACTGGGATTTCAGGTGAAGAGGAGATGGGTTTGGTGTGCAGAGGAATCATGTCTGCGTCTTGGCTGACTCCTGATGTGAGCTGGCCAGTGGAAGCCTAGCCTCCTGTCTCGGCTTTGCTCATAGGAAAGCCTGCATTTCATAGCTCACTCTTCTCCTGGGCTGCTGTCTGGGCCCAGGGCACGTGGAGCCTCTCAGGAGATGCAGCCCGCCTGTGGGACCAGACCTGACCCAGCACAGAAAGGAGGGGGCCAGCCGGCCACAGGGACAGGGGAGCTTTCTCTCTTTAACAGCAGCCCACACAATTCCGGTGAGAAAATGCAAGCCAGAGCAGGCTCCAAGGAATAAAGATGACTATGTGGGGATGCAGAGAGAGAGAGAGAGAACAAGCAACACAGAGATCTTGCACAACATGTCAGTCCTATAAAGCTCCGAGAGCAAGCACTAGCTTCAGTTAGTGCCTTTGCTAGCAAGGCAGGCAGTGCTCGCAGAGGCCAGGGAGGCATAAACCCCAATAGTCATTTTGCACAGAATGACAGTGCCCGGTAGAGAGGATGGTGGGAGCCAGAGAGCTCAGGACGTGGCCATTCTTAGCCCATCTTTCGGCCAGGGAAAGAGAGAATGTAGGCTTTGGGGTTTGCACGGCCAAAGCTGTGGAGGGTTCCTAGAGCCTATGCATAGTGACACCTGTTGAAGATGAAATGAGAAATTCAGGAAAACGGTCCATACTCTTCGGAATAAACTGTGCCTTATGGTGAGATCTTGGCCTACCTTCTTTCCTGTACTGGTGTCCAGGTACTCCTTCTGATATCACTTCCAGCAGCCAGGATGCCCACTTCCTAGAGCTCTGAGCCTCGCCCTTCTCTGCACCCAACTCTGGGGAAGCTCCATTCGCTTTCCGAGGTGACAACTGACTTACTAAGATACCAATCTAACGAGGGGCAAGGGAAAAGATGTTCTTATTTCTAAAAACTTCTCTTTAATCTGTCCCTGATTCCTCTTCATCAGCCAGGAGCAGGCATGACTAGCATCTCATTTAAAAACAACAACAGACAAAACAAACCAAACCAAACCCTTGCAACAGTTGGGATGGGCAGTGGGTTCAGCCATTGACCTCTGCAGTGAGCTACCCGAGTCCTGAACTTCTCATTTTCCCGTTCTGTTTAAAAACCATATTGAGAGGGCTCTCCAAACTCCTTTTAAAGGGCATTACCGCACACTGGACACAATTCTCTGTCATGGGAAAAGACGCGGTCTCTGGCTCAGCAGCATCGCGTTCCCTTCCTGGCGCCCAGATGCCCATTTCTGCTCACAGCGCGATGACACCACGGACACACTTAGCTCCTGCCCACTACAGAGCCATTTCTTCCACGTTCCTCCTCCTTATTCTTGTTCACCCAACCACTGGAGGCAGGAGGCTGGGGAGGGTGAGTCTCAGTGCTGAACCTCTACTTTGTACTTAAATCAATCCTGTTTGATGGTGCTTTCATCAAAATACCTGGATCCAATTGATCAGTTTTAGAAAAACTGGCATCTAGACTATCAACAACTCCATGCTTGTTTGTGTAGTCGCCGGACTCTATGTGCTTAGTACTTGCCTGTCCCTCCCTCCCTCCCCTCCCCTCCCCTTCCCTCCCTCCATTCACCCATCCTCCCATAACACTGCAGATTTCAATCACACACAGATTTATCTGGCACTTACTATCTGCCAGGCGCTGGGGGTAGAGTGGTCGACCACTGTGGACAAAGCGTCCTGCTTGCTTTAAAGTTGCAAGGAAAAATAAAAAGCAAACAAATGAGTATACTCCTCTCAAGTGCAGGGGTGGGGAGTGTTATGAAGGGATCAGCAGGGTAGGAGGGTCCGGGGGCTGCTGTGTTAAGCACTGGTCAGGAAAGACCTCTTAGAGGAGGGAGGCTGAGTCCCATCACTCAATCCTACCAGGGATCCTAAGACGTAGGTCTCATTATCCCATTTTATGGACAAGAAAACTAGAACCTAAGAGGTTGAATATGTGGCTTAAAGCCAGATAGCGGGGCCACCTGAAGGTGGAGCTCAGCCTGTCCCCTCTGGTGTTCTGAGGTATATTAAGGCCCACCTGTGCTGGGTGCTGCCTGGGCCTTGGGGACAGAGAGCAGAAGACCCGACCTGCATCTGCCCCCCATCGCGGAGTGGAGAGCCAGGCAGGTGCGCGTGGGCCACAGGGCAAGAGCCATGATATTTATTTGCATGCTGCCCAAGTGATCCCAGATTTAGGTGGCTATGGGATATGGAGCTCCTGCTGCATGCTGTAAGGCTGATAAAATGGCTTCCTCCCCTCTTTCTCTGCCTCAGAAGACCAGGATAAAGGAGCGCCAGCGGCTTCTGGTGGATGCTAAGCTCCTGGAACTGGGGAGGCAGAGCTGATATCACTCACTGTTGATGCTACACGGGTCTGTCACGCTCGCTCTTATCAAGTCATTTATCTTCTGGGAAATGTGGCCACTTAAAAAACGAACAAACAAAAAACCGTGCTGCAATGTGAATGTGTTCATTGATAAATTTGTTTTCCTTATAGGTAAAACAAGAGATAAAAGAGATTCTATCTACATGCACGTGCGTGCACGCACACACATTTGTGTGTATAGAGATTTCCCAGCCGCTTCAGACCCATGAGCTCGCAAACAGCTGGAAGGTAGGATTGGTTGAGGGTTGGACTGGGGTGTGCAGAAGAGTAAGACCAGGAGGGAGGAAGAGGGAAAGAGACTGGTCTCCATAGTGATTTAAAACAAAGGGGCAAGTTTGATGTATGAATACCACAGAAAGTGGCTAAAACAGGACAGGAAACCAAGCAAAGTGGTACAAACAGTATTGAAGCAAGTATAAAACATTGTAGAAGAGAAAACCAACGCTAGGTCACTGCTTGGGAATCTGGACCTGGAACTTTGACAAAACTGGGTGTTCTAGGGCAGGGGCTTAGCTTTTGAGGCCCCAAATGCCAACGGGCTGCATGGCTTAGAAAACCAGGTGTACGTGTGATACAGTGACTATAAAATCCCTAGAGGCTCTAGAACAGTGTTAGTGTTTCCTGATAACTGTGAAGTGCTGTGCGTCCCAAGCAGAAGGCCACCACACACTTGAGGAGAGGTGCCATTTTCCCACAGAGGAAATCACACAGAAATGCTGATGGCCAATTTGAATATGTGGATTTTTAGCAACATGGATGACAGAGTCCAGAGTCTTACAACACATTGTCAATTAGCTTGATGAGAAATATTGAAGAGCCCCATTTTAATGAAGAAATATTACCTTTTCTTTTATTCTCCTATATCGTGAAACGGTGCTACTCAGCATCTTTACATTTCTCTTTGGTCTCTTTACAAGGTCGTTGGTCAACTGATCTTTGACAAAGGTTCCAAGAAAGCCCAATGGGGAAAGGATAATCTCTTTAATAAATGGTGCTGGGAAAACTGGATATCCACATGCAAAAGAATAAACTGGACCCTTATCTCCTACCACTATAAAAATTAACTCAAAAATGGAGCAACAACTTAAATGTAAGACTTGAGACTATAAAACTGTAAGAAGAAAACATAGGGGAAAAACTCCTTGATATTGGACTTGGCAAAGATTTCTTGGACATGACACCAAAGGCACAGGCAACAAAAGCAAAAATAAACAAGTGGGAATACATTGAACTAAAAAGCTTCCTTACAGTAAAGGAAAAATAATCAACCAAAGGAAAGGCAACCTACTGAATGGGAGGAAATATTTGCAAACCATCTATCTGACAAAGAGTTAATACGGAAAATACATAGGGAACTCCTACAACTCAACAGAAAAAGAAAAATCCCAAATAACCAGATTAAGGAATGGGCAGAGGAACTGAATAGACACTTCTTCCAAGAAGACATACAAATGGCCAACAGGTATGCAAAAAGATGCTCACCATCACTGATGACCAAGGACATGCAGATCCAAAGCACTATGAGCTGTCACTTCACACCAGTTTGAATGGCTAGTATTAAAAAAAAGCAGAAGATAACAAGTACTGGCAAGGGTTTTGGGAAAAGGAAGCACTTGTACCCTTGTACCATACATTGTGGGGATGCCAATGAGATGGCCTTTGCAGACAACAGTATGGAAATCCCTCAAAAAATTAAAAATAGAACTATCATATCATCAGTAGCCCTACTTCTAGGTATATATCCAAAGGAACTGAAATCAGGATCTTGAAGAGATATCTAAACGCCCACGTTCACTGCAACATTATTCACAATGCCCAAGGCACGGAACCAAACCGTGTCCGTTGATGGACGAATGGATAAAGAAATGTAGTATGTACACAGAGCTGAAGATTATTCAGCCTTAACAAAGAAGGAAATCCTGCCACTTGAGACAACATGGATAAACCTGGATGACATTACGCTAAGTGAAATAAGTCAGACACAGAAAGACAAATATGGCACAATCTCACTCGTATGTGGAGTCTGAAAAAGTCCAACTGATAAAAGCAGAGGGTAGAATGGTGGTTGCCAGGCGCTGGGGGGAGGGGGGATGTGGGGAGGCATTACTCAAAGAGTACGAAGTTTCAGTTATGCAAAGTAAGCCCTAGAAATCTACTGGGGCGCCTGGGTGGCTCAGTCCTTAAGCGTCTGCCTTCAGCTCAGGGCCTGATCCCAGGGTCCTGGGATTGAGCCCTGCATCGGGCTCCTCTGCTGGGAGCCTCCTTCTTCCTATCCCACTCCCCCTGCTTGTGTTCCCTCTCTCGCTGGCTGTCTCTCTCTGTCAAACAAATAAATAAATAAATAAAATCTTAAAAAAAAAGAAGTCCTAGAAATCTACTGTACAACAGAGTCTATAGGTAATAATACTATATTGTATACTTAAAATTTTGCCAAGGGGGTAGATCTTATGCTAAGTTTTCTCTCTCTCTCTCTCTCTCACACACACACACACACACACGAAGTAGTTGGAAAGAATCTTTTGGAGGTGATGGATATGTTTACGGCATCGATCATGGTGACAGTTTCATGGATGTACGCTTATCTCCAAACTCATCGAGGTGTATACGTGAAACACGCACAGCTTCTTGCATGTCAATCATACTGCGGTAAAGTGGCTAAAAACCAGTCTGTTCCACGGCACATCCTCTGTACATCTAGCTCATATGGATGCTGACCTTTTTATTCTGTTGTGATGCTGTCACTGGAAATCTTAGTTTTAGGTACAAGCACCCATTCCTCCAACGGTGATTTTGCTTTTTCCTATTTGCTCAGCAGGTGTATATTCATGGTTTCTATAACCTAATCATTCATCCTGTTGCTTGTCAAAGTGATCTTTTAAAAGCTCTTTTACCAGAGTAAAAAAAAAGTGGAGGCATGAAGTCACACCCCACGCATAATTAAACAGGTGATAAATGTCCTTGTCTTTTCTTAAACCCAACTTTGTCAGTCAACCTCAATGAACCTTCTAAATACACTGACAGACATTCATGAGGCCCAATGTGCCTTTCCAACAGGACTGTGATAGTCAAAAGACAAGACGGAGAGATTAAGAGGCCGGTAGTAAACCATTCTTTCTGAAGGACAGCTTTTTGGGGGTTTCCGTGCTTTGTATCTGGGCACGTATGGGATCTAAGGAACCGATGAATGTTTATCAAATTTCCATTGCTTTTCGAAGACCCTTTGGTCTCTATAATCAGCCCTGCTGCAAAGTTGGAGGAGCGAGAGTTCAGGACTGAGAATGACGTAGGCTGATCTGGGGCCAACCCTCCATACCGAGGACGCTGGTAAAGTTACATGTGCTCTAGACACTCTGTTCCCTCATTTGTAAAACGACTGTGAGACTCTCAGTAAACCTGAATTATAATAAGGACAACCATCGATCATGGGGAAAAGGAAGTCTGGCTCCTGGGCATTAAGAATGGGAGGATGCATGAGGGAGAAGAGAGCTCCTGTGCCTGCTCGTGTTTACGACACGTACCATGTTTGTAATAGTTCACAATTATTTCCATTAGGGTTTTACATCTGTCTCCTTCACAGATGATTGTCCCCCGTGCCTAGCATATCACAGGAAACCAGTGAAGAGTGCTGAATGGCTGGATAAGTAATTGCTGAACCCTGGGACACGAGGGGGAAGAGAATCTCCTTTTCTGAAACCCTGGGAGGTTTTGTACATACTTTACATGTTAAATAAAAACTATAGTCATAGCTCAAGGACTTCAACTTCCCTACACCTCTCCCCTCCTTAGTCATTTCAGGGAGTGAGGTTCCCCACTGCCCCAGGCCCTGTGCTTATTCTGCACACCCTCCCAGCCTGCTCTGGGCTGGGCCTCCAGAACCCCATCTCACTGCACAGGCACATGGCACCACCTTGGAAGAGGCAGTAGATCTCAAGTAAAGACCCTTGAGTCTGAGTCCTTTATATATTCCGGGGACAAAGGTCACCTTCCCTGTAATTCCTTTCCTCTCCCTTAAACAAGCCAGCACACACACCTGAAATGAATGAGCATATTTAGGTCACCACCATGCCATCTGTTGGGTACTCCCACTATTAGGTTTGTGCTGGGCCTGGCATGCATTTTTTTTAAAGATTTTATTTATTTATTCGACAGAGATAGAGACAGCCAGCGAGAGAGGGAACACAGCAGGGGGAGTGGGAGAGGAAGAAGCAGGCTCATAGCGGAGGAGCCCGATGTGGGGCTCGATCCCATAACGCCGGGATCACGCCCTGAGCCGAAGGCAGACGCTTAACCGCTGTGCCACCCAGGCGCCCCGGCATGCAGTATCTTTAATCCTTCTGACCACCTTACAAAGTCCACATATCCCATTTCACAGACTTAAACACCAAGGCTCAGTGTTCTGGCAACTTGCTCAAGATGGTAATGTTGCGTAAGGGGTAAAGCTGGACTTGACTCACGACCTAAGCCGAAGTCCATGATCTTTCTATTCAGCTGCCTCCCTCTTAGAAACCACCTAATTAGCAACAGACTCCTGTCCCTGCTGGTCCTTTCTCACCAGAACCACCAGTCAACTCCTGTAAGCTACCTGTTCTCGGGCACGGCTCTATCTCCGCCAAATCTTTTTCCGAGGATACCTTGACAGGCTGCGATGCTGGCCACCCCGTGCTTATTTCTCAGGTAATGGTAATGAACGGAACTGGGTGACATGCCCTTGTGCCTGAGAACACTCAATGGGGGTCTTCCTCCAAGGGGGGGCAATCGAGAGAGGCAGTAAACATTTTTATGCCTCTCTGTCGAATCTCTACTGACTCGGGAAAAGAAATGAAAAACCTGGAATATAATTCCTTGAAAACTTCTGTGGGCCAAAGTCAGTCCATAAAGAAACAAAGCCGGGTCGGGTTGACCAGTAAAATTTACTCCACTTTGGTAGAAATCTGCCCAGTGGTTTGAACATTGCAGCCTTCTAAAGGTCGACTTTCTGTCCCCCCCTCCCCCCAGGAAACCAGTAACTGTCTGTATACAAGACTTTTATTCATTTCAGTTCTCACCCAAAACTCCAGGGTGGGAACAGGAGAAGCCACGTCACGCTGATGCAGCAGCAAGATGTGTCATCGGTGGGACGTGGTGACGACACGCTTGCTATAACATGGCAAAAAAACCCCTCACGTTTGGACAAAGAATAGGTCATGCTTTCGTCAGCTACATAAACTTGGGGGTGGGAGAGATCTCTCTCTGTGAAGTCAGAGACCCGAACGCACACTCAATCCCTGTCACGTGCAGTCTTCCTTTATCCGGGGAATTCACGGAAAGCACGCTATACGTGTAATTCACCGTCCACCCTGACGGAAAAGATCTTTGCCTTCCCCATCCTCAGGCACTGAGGGACGGACAACTTTCGTCCATGCCCAGACATGGCTGGCTGATGTGGGTGGGGGACGGTGAGTGCGGCAGGCAGGAGGAGGCTGGGGCAGAACCCCGTTTACAATGCTTGTTCTCAGCCCGCTGGGCTTGCCTTTCCTACCCTGGAGTCTCCATGTTGGGATGAGAAATCTTGGTGCGAAAAACATGGATCTTTAAAAGCCAAGAGGTTTAAAATGAATGGAACTGATTTTAGAAATATATAAGCAGTTGAGACTTGATTCAGACCACAACACTCCCTGCTGCTCCCCACCCCCAACTTCAGGCTGGAGAAAGGTGCCACGCAGGGTTCCGGGCCACGTCTTGGGACCAGCTGGCTTGCGGCTAGAGGCTGGGCACTGCTGGGCTCCAGCCCCGCCAGCACAAGCCACTGCACTTGGGCCAGACCCCTCCTGCGGGGTCATCTCTCTCCCAGGAGAGCCTGTGCAGTGGGAGCGGCTTCCTTGCCAGAGGGCTCTGTGTCACAGGTCATCGATTGGGTCCATGATAGGTACGTGACCAAAGCCAGGTAAACTAGCATTTTCCTTGGAACCTGACTTCTGGAGCCGGTTGGCTGAGGGTCCTGGGCTGCTGGGTTGCTTGACATTGCTGACCTTGTCCTTCAGGGCCGTCCTCCATCACCCCTATCCCATGAGGCTGGGGTCGACCCTCCTTCTCTTGTCCAAGCTGTAGGGGCTGCCCCCTCCTTATATTTACTGGCTTTGTTTTGTTTTGGCCTCTTATGATATCCTGAGGCTCCTGCCTCACTGTAAAAACCCAGAGCAGACAGCGGTGGTGCCTCAGGCCTGCACAAAGCAGGTGTGTGCCAAGAACGAATGAGCGAAGAGCCACAGGGAAGGCAGTTTGGGGAAAGCACGTCATGTCTCAACTGCCCTCCCCAGAGGAAGTCAATTGTGATTTCTGCAGAACAAAGCATCTTGGGTAAATGAATGCTGTCCCCTGGCTCATCTTTCCTGTGGCTCTGGATTTTCACTTACTCCTTTACATCAAAGGAAATATTACCACACTGTCTGATGAGGAAAGAAGATATAAGGTCATCAGGAGACAGAGTTTTTACAGAGGCAAAGTAAGAAACCGTATGGGCAGGACAACCAGAAAGGGGACTCGGCGCTGACCTTGGGAACAGATACAGCTCTTGCGTTCAAAGAACACATCATTAAGGAAGGAGAGTAGGAACCATGAAGCCCAGAAACAAGTTTTGAGCAGCCCTGGCTGTGCAGAACTTACTGAGGCCGGTTCTGAGAGCAGAGCAGGGCTCGGCCAAGTGTTTCACGGGGCTGTCGCTTAGAGACAGGATGGTCAATAATTTCAGAAGTGTAAATGACTTCTACCCCTGGTGTGGTTATGAAGGCACAGAAATTTGGGTGCAAAGTTGCCACACTTAAAAATGTCTGTCTTCACGTTTTCACGAAGACACTTCAAGTCTGTCTCTTGGAAGAAACGACAACCGTGTTCTCATCGCTACGATAGTGCATCAATTCAGAGCCTTTGAGTTCTTAATAACAGAACACTTGGATGCTTTGCCATTATCCAAAGATAAAATTTAGCCTTTCAGAGGGAATTCTGACATCACACTGTACTTTACAATTACACAGAAAGTGATGGATTTTAATTACCAGTTTTATCTTCAGAGGGATAAAACTTATATTTGTAATTGTAGTTTGGAAGTTCCAATGTCATTATGTCTTTTGAAAGAGAGATGATGACATCTTGCATTAAGCCCACAATTTACTTGATCTAATCTTTTCCTTAAAATGACTCTATTATGCAAATACACTTCTCACGTTTGGGCAGATGGGCTCCTGCCTCCCTGTCACTAACTGTCCCGCTCCGGCCACTCATACCCACAGACAAAGGCCCTCTTTCAAACAACTGAAGGCTGGCCCGTTGTCCTCGTATTCCTCCCTCTCTCTCCTCCAAGCTGACCTTTGCATTCCATGGAAAATGGAGCCCAAATGAACAAGTTTTATCACTTCCTTCTCACGCAGTGGGACAAAGGGAGCCTCTCCTGCCTCTAGACAATAGGACTCTTGGCAAAAGTATCTTCTCTTCCCATCGCTCGTCACCAGAGTTGTAGAGGGTTAGTAAATATACTGCCCCAGGTGCATCATAATAACGCAAACTCATTTAAACCAGCCTTGCAGATAAACACTGAATATTTACCAGCCCATAAAAATTGTCTGGCCAGCTCACACTGCATAAATCAAGTGACACTATTTTCTGGTGAGTGATAAAATAGATAAAACTAACATATTTCAGGACTTCCCTGATGCAAATTGTTTGTGGCTCTAGACATGTAGTTATCTGTAAGATTAATTTCCAAGTAACGCTTTCAGTAACCATGGTTCAGATAAACAATGTTGGCAAAAGTAAATTTTCTGCCTGAAGAAAAATATCCAGCTTGCATTTCAGAAGGAATAAAGGTCATATCACATGGACAGAAAATCTTTGTGGCTATTAAGACTAAACTGGACTAAGGGAGCTAAGCACAAGTTACAGTTTGAACCGCAGATAACATTTCCGTGCCTGACATCAATATATAAAGCCTTGAGAGACAACATGTGGGGAAGAAGAAGGGGGTAGAATTTAAACTCCTCGCCAACAAGAACATTACCAACACTAATTAGGAAAAGAAACAAATGAACGAAAACCCCGAAAGGTATTCTAAAAGGGTATTACTTTGCTAGTGAGGAGCTGTTGCAGGCATATGTTTTGAATTTTCTATCATTCTATTTGTAGAAAGATTTGGAAGCAGGATTATTTTATTGAAATATAACGCCGGATTGAGAAAAGTCCATTTCAAAAGGGAATAGCGAGCTGGAAGGAAGGGCTTTATCCGGCCAGTGTTTGGGCAGCCAGGTCTGGAGACTGACGGATGTCCTGAGCGTAACCGGATGCTTCCGGATGACTCGACAGTTGGGTCGGGTCACTGGGGTGCACGTGGCACAGACCAGCAGAGCAGGAGCCCAATGACCCTGGAGCTCTGAGTCCCTGGGCCTCACAGGGGAACTAAAACGACCCTCCAGCAAATGTGGTCCGAGCATTTGCGAACCATGGGGAAATGAAATAGTGCAGATGTGTTCCTGACCATAAGTTTTCCCTCTCTGAATCATGGAAAGCTAATTTAAACCAAGCACCGTAACACAACATTCGAATGCTCTCAGCCCGGTGCGTCTCGCTGGCCAGCGGCCTGGCTGAGGAAGTTACCCCCGCCCCCGGGATTGTGAGGGTCACATCCTGACTCTACTCCGGGTCCAGGCGAGAGCGCAGAGGGACTGTGGGAAGTATGTCACTATGGCAGAATCAGGGCTCCTGAGTCAGCATCTTATGATAGCTGGACACCGATGAATATTTAATAAACGAGAGAACGGGGTGACAAATGAGCATCTATGCTCTCCAGGTCATGGTCCAAGCTCTGGACAAGCAGAACTGCCTGCAGTTCCCTGGAATGGCCCTGTGTTTCTGCGCGCCTTGAGCCCTGCTAGTCCGTGTGCAGGAAATACCCTTCCCCACCCACCCCTGCCAAACGACGTCTCCAGGGCCACCTCATCTAGAACACCTTCCGGGTTGGCTCCACACCCCACTCCAGGCTGAGCCCTCTCTCTTCCATGGCCCACCACGTCAGCGTGCTCCCTACAGCCCCAGGACGTGGGCATCTTGCTCCCTGGTCCGTGAGCTCCCCGGTCCGTGAGCTCCCCGTGAGCTCAGTCTTCTTTCTAGAGCTCAGACTTACTAGGCGCCACGCGCCTAGCCTGCGACCGCACCTGGTGTATTACCCACGGTAGGTCGTAGGCTGTGTTAGAGGACATCCGTACACCCTCGGGGTGGGCATAGTACAATCCCCATTTTACAGACAGGTCCAAGGATGGCTAGTCTGTTGAGGGTCACCTCGTTAGTAAGTGAGTGATCTATTCAACGCCCATGGGAGGCAGAAAAGCCCTCCCCCCCCCCAAAGAGGCCCACGTCCTAATCCTCGCAACCTGGGAATATGTCACCTCACACGGCAAAAGGAACTTGGAGGATGTGATTAAAGATTTGGGGCGGGGCGATTCTCCTGAATGGTCTGGGGAGGTGTAATGTGGTCACAGGGCCCTTATCCGAGGGCGACAGGAGGGTCGGACACAGAGAAGATGTGACGACAGAAGGAGAAGCCAGAGAGAGACAGAGACTGGCAGATGCAGCTGCTGGCCTTGAAGATGGAGGGGGGCCGTGAGCCCAGGAACGCAGGTGCCTCGGGAAGCTGGACGACACAGAGAAAGTCCTCTCCCCAGAGCCTGCAAGAGGGACGCTGCCCTGCCAACAGCTTCGTTTTTGGGCTCCTACCCTGCAGAACCATAAGGTGACAGATTCGCGTTGTCGTAAGCCAATACATTGGCGGCGATTCCGGACAGCAGCCGCGGGACACTCAGTGCCCGTGAACTAGACAACAGGGCAGCCGCATGGAAGGAAAGGAAAGGAGCGCACTGCGTTCGCAAGGAGCTGGTGAAAGGCCCTTCTGAGGAGGAGCGGAGGGCCGCAGCTGGCCCTGGCCCGCCCGAGCAGGTACGGCCATCTGAAGGGCCGAGAAAGGATTGGCTGAGGTCCACTGAACCCTGGGAAGTCACGAGCCTGAGGTGGGTCCCCGAGCTCGTCATTTCCAGGCACCCTGAGCACCCCTGACGCCAGGGAGGCTTAGTCCCCGCACAGTGACCCTCTCACAGCAGACGTGCCATGGCCCAGGCAGAGGCCTCCTCAGTCCTCACGCGGGGCGCAGGGAGAGGAGAGGCGGGCTGGGGGCTCGGGAGCAGCAGTCCTGCCCAGGAGGTGGAGCCGGCCCCCGGGCAGTCAGGCTGCCAGCCGCAGGGATGTAGAGAATTCACAGAAGGGAACTTCCTCCTGCTCTTGCTTTTGAAAAGCTCAGCGCATGAGTCAGGTTGTCAGTTTGCCTGTCTGGCTGTCTCTCGCTCGCTCACTCATGCGCGCTCTCGCTCTGGTCAGGCAGCTTGAGAAGGACTCATCTGATGAGATAATAAATACCAGCCTTGGTCACCAGGAATCCGAGGCGTGCAGCCAGCTGAGTCACACAGTGGCGGTGGCTCAGAGCGAGCCGTGGAGCTCCGTCTGACCTCACTGTGGAAACAGGGCCAGACGCTGTAATGGAGCAGGGCACCAAAGAGCATTCTACTCCGAAAGCTCCCAAGTGCTGTGTGTGCTCTGGCCACAGAATGCTTTTTTGGAACGGAGCGTTAGAACATCTCCTGTAACTCGAGAAGGGGGAGATTACGGAGTCCGGAGAAAGGCTGGGAAGGAACGGCCACTGGGGATGCCTTAGGCCACGAGGAGTTGGCCTGCAGCAGTAGCCGCTGTCCCAAAGTGACCTCACTTGGCTGAAAGGTGTCTGAAGTCACAAAACCATTCAGAGCCCATCCAACCCCCTGACACATGTATAGTGAGTGCCTTTTTTGTGCTTGTCATCGCAAGGCATTTCCCTAGCTGGAAAGTGAGAGACCCCCCACCCTGACCTGGGGGTCCCTCTGGCCCAGCCAGCGAGGAGGCCAGGGTGGAGGGCTGGTCAGGGTCCAGAGATGAAGCACAAGGCCCCAGATACTGCAGGCCTCCTCCTTCTGTGCCCAAGCGGATCCACGAAGCCTTGGGGAGCACCGGGAGAGCTCCTCACAGATACAGCGAGGCCCGAGTACGGAGGGGCATCTTTGGCCGGTGGGGCAGAGGGCTCCATGACAGGACCCAACCCTCAGAAACTTCTGTGCCTGTTCTTCCTGATTGCTCGTGGCTTTCACATCACACTGAAAACCCAAGCTCTGAGGATCAGTCATCGTTTTCTGCCCTAGTTTACTGTCCTCATCGCTCCTGAAACCAAAAACCTCACAATGAAAGTCTGACAAGGGCCCGTATCGGATTTCCCTCCCCCTGGAACTTGCCTGGCTCTCTGCTTGGCTGACCACAGTGGCCTTGCCATGGCTGGCGTCTCTGGCCAGCACTGAGGTCACCTCTGCAAGGCGGCGGGAGGAGGGAGAATGACAGGACTGGGTGGGGACCGCACTCTTAGAAAGTGTTCTCCATGGGATTTACTGCTGGAATCCTGGAGCCGGACAGAGGCAGCAAACCCTGGGGTGGGGAGTCCACTGGGCCCTGGCTGTCCCCCAGGGCCCTGGACCTCTGGCCCCAGATGGGTCAACAGAGGACATGCCCAGGGGACTGATTATCACTCTTTTGCCTCCAGGCGTCTGTTCGACTGCGGAGCTTCCGTGGAACTGGTTCTTTGGTGCGACTGTATGTGTACACTATATATGGCCCTTGGGCCAGCTGGCCTGGGTTCAAATCCCAACCTCACAACCTCACGACACTGACTCCAGTCTGTGAATTCGAGCTTCACTTTCTCTACGCTGTAGTCCTTGTCCCTACCTCTAATGCTGGGAGTTAGAAGGGACAAGTCATACCGAGCACCTGGCCCAGCATCCTCTACACAGGAAGCAGGGAGCAGACAGCCTCTAATTGCCCCAGCAGCTGCTTCCTGGCTACCTGCCCATCTGGGCACCTTTCTTGGAACACACAAGTCTATCACTCTGCTTTTAGAACCAAAATGGCTTTCAAGGCTCTTAAACACCTGTGTCCATGTTCTTGCTCTGAGCTCTGGTATCCAGGCCTCCCATTCCAGCAGTCCCGTTGTGTGCCTTCCCGGCCGAGCCAGCTTGCTTCTCCTTGCGTCAGGAGCAACCTCTCCCTGTCCTTCCTGGTCACACGCTACTCAAGCATCAAGTCTGCAGTGACTTTCTCTTTGGCACCCCAGCTTTTGGTTAGGGTCCTTGTTTGAGCACCAAGGAGCACTTACATAATCAGAGTGGATGGAAGGTTCTGTCTGTAAGCCCGACTACCTGCTAAGCTATCTGAGGCCAGGGGTCACGGCTGATTCTTCTCTGTCACTCCCTAGGACACACAGTAGGGGCTCACACTTCTCTCCTCATTGGACCACATTGAGCCCTCAGGACAGGCTCTGGGGCAGCACCCGTTTTTTCCTGCCCAGTGCCTGGCCCGGCCCCAGACCTACCAGGAAGCCAGTCACTGCAGCTGAACAGAGGGAAGCTTTGGAGATGGCGCACTGCAGGAGTGATGCTTGTGGAAACAGAGCGAGCTCCCCAGCCCCACTGCTCTGCGCCCACTGGTGGCAGCCACCTACCTGGTCCCCAGAGCGTGACGCACTGCTGCTCGTGGGTCTGACAGATGCCGTTGTAACAGTAGCCGTCCACCCCCTGACACGCGTGCCCGTCGTGCAGGTACACGTTGGCCGGGCAGTGCGGGCTGGCCCCTGTGCAGAACTCTGGGAGGTCGCAGGAATTGCTGGAGTCCCTGCACGCTGTTCCCGCAGGCTTCAGCTGGAAAGAGAGGCTGTTTATAGCACGTGCACTGCGGGAAAGGGGGAGCAGCTTCCCGGCAGCACCCCTGGGGCAGAACGGAGCAAAGCCGTCCTCATGAAGCCTCACATACAAGGGCAAGGACTCCAAAGCAAGAGAGACACAGAGAGTCATTAAATAAATAGAATCTTGCTCTGGGGTTCACCTTTCCACTATGGGGGGGTGGGTGCAATCAAGAGCAGCTTAATTCCATGCAATATTAGGGTTTTCTGCCCAGCGGACAAGCTGGCTGCTGGCACCTGTCCCCAGGAGGCGTGGGCAGGGAGTGCTGGCTGATGGGCTTCTTCCTTCTGAAGATCTCTGGGGGCCAACACCGTCTCGTGTTTTATGACATGTGCGCTCACAGTGTTCCCGCTGTGGCCCAGATGACAAAAATCATCCCGAGGGCTTAGTCACAATATTATTTCACTTTGTCATCAAATCATGGAGTTGGGTACCTGTCTGTAGGACTTCACAGGGAGAAGGAGCAATGAGGCGAAGCAAGGGAGCTACAGAAGATGCTCGGAGCCATTGGCCAACACCTCATCCTTTCGTGGTTGAAGACATGAAGGCTCAGAGTGGCTGGTCAGAGGCCGCACAGCCAGCGACCTCCCCCCTGCTTGTCCCGGACACCCTCCCCCGCCAGCAGCTGTGTGCCAGGGGCGCCAGCTTCCCTGAACGCTTCTCCAGAAGTTAATCAGAAGAAGAAAGGGCAGGAGGGGTGTTTCAAGCTGGACGTAAGATGGTGTAATGCACTTCGGAGTCACAGGGCTCTAGTGGGGGAGCCAAGAGGAAGTTTCCTGCGAGCAGCAGGCCAAAATCAATTGCTTAATTAAAAAAGGAATAAAGTCTACCCTTGGAATCTTTGAATCAAAAGCTCGGGCTTCCAGTCTGTCAGATCTCAGCTCTGAAAAACGAGACAAACAGTGGAATTGCCAAAACAAACCTAGTTATGGCGGCAGGAACGGCCCAAGTAGGAAACTGCCCGGTGGGCCCGGCCGGGCCGGCCAGCACCTTGTGTTAGGAGGACGTCAAGATCGAGATGTGGACAGAAGACCCCTGGAGCAGCCCCGATGGCTTCTCGGGCCCGGCCGGCAGATGTTCCCAGGATCAAGCAGAGGTAGAGTGACGGGGGTGGGGGTGGCTCTCCAGGTGTTCCCACTGTGGTGAGGGGACCTCATGCGTCTCCAAAGGCGCAATGGGCACATTTAACACTGAGCCGGAGTTTTTTGGCACCGTTGCTTCCAACTCACGAATAAATAACTTATCACATGTGAGTTAGCACTAAAGTGTGCATTTCACACGAAGGTCGGGGACAGGAAGAACAGGTGGTGGGGACACCGGCTTGTGTGGTAAGGGGCTACAGTTCCCACAGCACAGGGGTCGTGTGTCCTGTCTCAGAGTGGAACCCGCCGAAGCAGGGGGTGGCCTCGGGGCCAAGAGAACTCACCTGACAGTCTTCGCAGCACAGCCCGTGGGCACACACGGCGTCTGGCTTCAGGGTGCACGTGGTGGCGTTGCAACAGAGATTCAGACATTCCTGCAGAGGGGAGTGGGGTTCGTGGGACACGGTCATAGGGGGCAACTACTCATGGCAGGCGGGGGCCATAAAGGGAAGCAAGAACCAGAAGGCCTGGCCCTTGGACTAAAAACTAGCCTGACCGAGAGGATCTTCATCTGTGAGAAAGCCAAGCCTTGGGTAAGCGCTTTTGAACGGAGGGGGTGAGTCCCCGGGAAGAGTTTGAAACCCCAGTGCCTTTCGCGGAGGGCAAGGGAGCCTGCCCAGGAAGGGTGGCCGCCGAGCCCAGCCAAGTGGGCCGCGGGTGGGGCTCTGCAGGGAGCTCTCGGGTGCGTGCGGGTCTTCCTGCAGCAAACTCTATCAGGATCACTGGCATACTTCGAAGTTATTATTTAAAATACACAGAGATGCGTACCGACGCAACTCTTCCAATACTGACCCTTTCCACCTGGAGTGTGCCGGCAGGCAATGAAGTCACATCAGCTGTGTTTGGACCACAGTTCCCTGCAATCCTACCAAACGCTGAAGCCAAGACTCCTACTCAGCACAGGTGGGCTGCCTCACCTGACGAGGCACCTCTCCAGTCGGAAAGGCACAGTACAACGACCAAGGTCACTGGAAGGCTGTGCTCGCTGATTTGCAAGGGATTTAAATGGATAGATCAAATATCAGGTGCACTGTTCTCTCTGAAATGAGAGAAAATGACCTCCTTTGTTAACCTGTGCTTCACAAGTACCTGCTTTTTTCTAACAAAAAACCCTACAAGAGACGGACACCTTTGCTTTGCTGTCCACAGAAGGTCTATGCATATTAGTGTATTCGTGAAGTCCTTGTACTTTAGGACATCCCAGTGACTTGGAGTTTACACATTTTAGAAGAAACTGAATTATCAGAAGGAAGAGTTCATGGGGTCTTTAGTATTAATTTATTGATGTCCTTTTATTTAGTGTATGACATGAGCAAAAGAATATATATATTAGCTAGAGTGAAGCCAGCCATGTACTCTTTTAAGAGTATAGTCATTTACTCCTGAAAACCATTTTCTGCACATGAATTTATCCTTGGTATTATAAATGCAATTCACAACATTTTGTTGATAATCCAGAAGGTTCAGGACTATCCTAGGTCTCTGACCTGTACCCTACGGAAGACTGTGGATTATGTTCTCGTTTGGTGTTTACCATTTGCCCCTATTATACATACATCCAAAGTTATTAAATTTTAAATTTGTTCTAGGACTTTATAAACATCCGGAGTGTATAATATATACAATAAGATAAAAGTGCCAACCAGAAGTCATAGCTGTAACTTTCATGACAGTAAGGGTTTCTAACTCAGGGACTTACAATCTCATAAAGTTTAGGAACTTGATCTTTTTCTTTTAAAGGAGCCCATTGACTGCATTCCTGACCGGTGCCATCAAATATACAGCAATGTCATCCTGCTCATTAAGGTCTAAATGGCTCTACTAATGACACACTAACCAAATTACGGATCTCCCTGAGCTTCTAAATTAAATCAGCCCTCTGAAAACTGGTCCTAAGATTCTTTGAGAACTACCTCCCCCCCACCCTGACCAAATCACCAAATAATATAAGCAGCCGCTCAAATGGAAAGGCAGCCAAGCAGAATGGCTTTGACTTCAAAGGGGATTGATAATGTGAGAAAGATAACTAAGTTTAAAAGATATTTGCAGGCTACTGGCATTCTATTGACTTTAAACAAGGAGATAAGGCTGCTTTCCCAACCCTGTTAGCTGGATGAATGAGTGAGTTGTCAGGATATCCTTATGGTGGATGTAAATCCCATGCCCTGTATGGAAGGCTTCAGCAGCCACTTGCCTTTGGAACTACCCAGGATCTGTTTCTTCCGCAGTACTGTATTTATCAGAAGAGACAAATTCCTCATCTGCTGATACATTTATTATTTTAGGACTCAATAGAAAAGTTCAACAGAGCCAATGAACACTAAGTCTCCAAATGGAAAAAAAAAAAAGAATAATGAAGCCATTAGAGAACTTTCTGCAACAGCCTCGTCATTCTTGGGTTGTGGGCGGCAGACCCAGATTCCTCGTCTCAGTGCACCGAAATGTCTACCGTAGACATCCCGGTGCACCTCCTTGCAAACAGTGATTACTTCCGGGAGCAAGGGGGCGGAAGCTGGGTCCAGTTGTGAGCAGGGGAAGCTGTTCTGATCCATTCGCTCGTTGATGTGGTGATACACCAAGTGCCTCTGTGGGCCAGGGGTGCATGGGCCAATATGAAGCACATGGGTAACGAGTATTTCCAGGGCCTGAGCACTGGGTAAGAGGATACAGGGCCCAGGTGAACTGAGCCCAGGTCTGACTAAAAGTTTTGGTTAAAGCAGTCTGGAAACTGGATATGGGGTGTTACACTGTTAGATGCAGTTTGAAAAGCAAAAACTAAAGAACTGCAAATTGAAGCAAGAGCCTTGCCTATGACTTCGAAAGATTTCTTGGACAGAAGGATTTTGGATGAGAACAACAGTTCTCTTCAAATGTCAAGAAATTATCCTGTGAAGAAGGACCCTAACCACAGACATACACAGTTGGGAACTACGTTCAGGAAGAATATGGCTCTCTGTAAGGAAGGAGTAGGATTTAATCAGTGCTGTCCTGCAATACAGTATCCAGCCCGGAGAGATAGGAAGCACCCTGCCAAAGCCATATGCCTCCTTGATGGAGGCGAAGTTGAGGGTCACATCAGTGGCTGGGAAGTTTCAGGCACTCAAACATTTGCTGACGTGATGGTGGTGTTGGGGTGCTGGTGGGATGGTAGTGATGATGGTGGTAGGGATGGTGGTGGTGATGGTGGTGGCAGTGATGATGGTGGTAGGGATGATGGTGTTAGGGATGGTGGTGGTGGTGATGGGGATGGTGGTGGTGATGCAGATGGTGATAATGGTGGTAGGGATGGTGGTGGTGATGACTGTAGTGGTGGCAGTGGTGACAGTGGTAGGGATGGTGGTGGTGATGGGGATGGTGGTGGTGGTGATGGTGGTGGTGGCAGTGATGGTGGTAGGGATGGTGGTGGTGATGACTGTAGTGGTGGCAGTGGTGACAGTGGTAGGGATGGTGGTCGTAGGGATGGTGGTGGTGATGGGGATGGTGGTGATGGGGATGACAGTGGTTATGGTAGGGTGACAATGGGGTGGTGGT
This sequence comes from Ursus maritimus, assembly GCF_017311325.1. Lineage (NCBI taxonomy): Eukaryota > Metazoa > Chordata > Mammalia > Carnivora > Ursidae > Ursus > Ursus maritimus. The sequence goes on along the minus strand of NW_024426885.1, from coordinate 6,314,193 downwards.
GATGGCAGGGGTGGCAGCAGTGCCGGTAGTGGTACTACAGCATGGAGCAAGTGACTACTGGCGGTCATTCTAAACCTGAGAGTTCATGACTCTACGAAGAACTGTCAAATTCATTTAGATTAAATAAACAATTACAGGAGTTCAAATCAAAGACAAACCTTTTTAAGTCCACATGGCCTCTCCTGAGAACTACAGGTGATTTTAACTAATTGTTTTTCTTCTTCAAGTAATTAACAAAATCTCTAAGGAAATTCCCCTTTGCAGATCCCATCCCATGCCAGTTCCAAGTTTTCCTCTACTAATCTTAAGAGTTTCTATAGCCCCATGCGTGAGGACCTGCAATCCCCGTACAACAATCACCCCCAGCACACTGTGAGCANNNNCTGCTCTGGACAGTGCTGCTATCACAGGTGACTTCTGGGTTTGGAAAGGGCACGCAGACATTTGATGGGACCACCCCTACAAGCCCCATCCCCTAGTACATTCTTGCGGAAATGGCCAGACTGAGCCCAAGATGGGTCCAGTATGGGAAACCACAGAGACCTGGAGATGAAACAGATGAAAAAGGTTCTACAATCAGTTGCCTGTCTGATAAGCACAGGAATGGCAGGGATAGCCCAGGGTCTCTGCACATTTCCTTCCACCCCAGAACCCCCTTTCAG
>NW_024426885.1:6265590-6313524 GCF_017311325.1 Ursus maritimus | reverse complement strand
TGCTCTTCCGAAGCCCTCGCCAAGCCTATCTCTGCATCCAGCTAAGCCCGCCTTGAACCGTCTGCCATTCCAGCTGACATCAGCTCTCGCGGAGGGAATCCCACATGCAGACGGCTTGCTAGACAAACTGCTTGCTTTGATTTATTCTAAACACAACCTCCTCCAAGCTTCCAGGAGGCATTTGTTTTTACCAGGAGATCTCACAGCATCCTGTCTTTCTCTTCCCTTCTCAAGATCATCCAGAGATTAAAAAGTGGCTTTTATAAATTTTAGGTTGATTAACTTTATCTTGGGTCCTACGGAAAGAAGAAATTTTCCTAACATGGGCTGGGAAACAGGGTTAAGTAAGCCCTTTGCTGGATAAAAATGTTCCCTGCTTTTGCTTATTGCTTCTGAAAGCTAATGAGTGCGGAGGCAGAAGCCCGGAGCCTCGAGTTGTGCATACAGACGAGGCTCAGCATCGAGCAGAATTGCAACGCGGGCGGGAGCTCTCAGTTCAGAATGTATGTTGCTTATTCAAATTCCCCTCTGGTCGCTCGCCTCACAAAGAGAAAGAAACGATGCTTATTAGCCATCTGAAGCTAGCATTCCGAAGCTTTCTTCTCTGTTAAACTCCAAGCTAAATGCTTTTTTATTGTTCTTGTCCTCATCTCACCTCACCTACACCTGTCCTTCAATACAGAAGATCCTTTGTTGTTTCAAACCAGTGCTACAACTTATCTGTGCCATCGTTACAGCTCAGGGGGGCCACCCTGGCTCGTGCCGCTATTCGAGGTGGCCGTTTAGGACTTTCCATCTGAGTTTCTAGCACTTCCATCCTGCTGCGTCATTCTTGCAAGTGCAGGTTCCTTTGCCAGCCGTGGACGTGAGGCAACGGTCCTGGGACGTGTCTCTTACCTCAGGCTCCCCACAGTCGCACTCCTCTCCTTGTTCCACGTAGCCGTTCCCGCACTTCTGGCCCCCGAAAGACTGCTTCACTTCCGGCAGGTTAAAGAGGCACATCCCCACACCTTTCTCCAGACTGATCTCCAGGTCCTTCTTGCTACAGCTGCTGAACACCATGGGGAATGGGAACCTGTGGGGGAGAGCTGGCATAGTCAGTTGTCCAGGCACAGGATGGGCAGGTTCATGGCACCTGCTGATGACACCTGCCACGTGTCCGCTGTTCGTCCCCGTGAACAAAGGCTTAACTACCTCGCACAGAACGAGGCACGTTCAGCTACCTCCCGAGATCCATTCCCGTACGTGCCCACCCTACTGAGGAGGAGCTCTATCAGAGAGGAAGTGACCTTGACAGTTTTCAAATCAACATTTTTAGCCAGAATGTCATTATGGACAATTATTAATGGTTCTGTATGAAATGATACAATGAAAAATGAATTCTTGGGACCTGCAGCTTCCAGTCTGAACGCATACCGATGTCTGTACTGGAAAGTACAAAGAAGATACAAGTACAAATGACTGTGTTTATCAGTTCCACTGTGCCACGGACGCAACCCCACTGTAGGTCAGGGCCGGCTGATACTGGCCTGCGGGTCTACGAAGGGCGAATCCCTGCTTCCCAAAGCATAGCTGTGAGAAAATGGAGGCGGCCAGAAATGCAGGTCCTGCTCTTGCCTCGCAATCCCAGGGCTACAAAGGGATGTAGCAAAGCTGGCCAACTGCCCTGCAAAGTTCATGCTCCCCCTTCCATGGTCTAGAGGGGCTGTCCCGTTCCCTCACTCCAGGGTGGGTTCTATGACTAATTCTTGGCAATGGGACATGAGCAGAGGTGAAGTGACATGGAGCGCTTCTGGCTGAAGGTAGTTAAGTGAGTGGTCTTCTTCAGGTCCTTTCTTTCCCCGCTGCCAGCTGAGCTCAGGGTATTCCAATGTCCTAGGAGGTGAAGGAGCCAGACACGGCACCTGGTCCTGACTCAGTGCTGGGAGGGAAGTCACCTGCAGCTTAGAGCTCTGGGCTGTCATATGCAAGGAAAACACCTCTACTACGGTAAGCCACTGAAAATTAGGGGCTTGTTTCCTACAGCAGCTGTTACCCAACACAAGTAGAGTATCTTGCTCTCTCTTCTCCTATCTTGAGGCAGCAATGATCATAAGGGACAAGCATGCCAGAAACCCAGAAGGTTTTACTACCGAGGGAACAGGGACCTGCTGACCAGTAAAGCCTAAACACCTTCTTTCCATGCGGACATTGAGGATGAGATTTTAACTGGACCCTGATCAACTGGCCAAACCAATGCAAGCAGCTCCATCTTCCTGAAGACGGCAGACTGGCTACCATTTGATACAGTTTGGCAATATTTCGGGATCAGGATAATTTACTCGTAATAAACAGGTAACACTGTCTTATCCCCCACAAGTGTTTTCTACCAATCTCAGGTTATTAACTCTGGAGTAGAATTCTAATCTATAAATAAATTGGTATGTGCAAATCTTGCTCTTGGATGGAAAGGCAGTAATTAACCAGGACTTATTTATAGTGCTGTCACAAAGTTCCTTTGGAGATCTTAACTTTCCTCGGCAGGCAGATTGATTATTCTTGATATCAAAATGGTGCTGAATAGCTTCAAATGATGATCACAAGAAAAGTCTAATTTTATCAATTTAGAAGTGCTTTGTATTGAAAAGACAGTGGTACATTACTCAGGGAATTGAGAGTAGTTCTTCACTTTGCAAAGAAATAAGTTTCATCAAGGCAAGGATCAGACTTTCTTCGATGTTCAGAGTCCTAGGACACGTACATATGTCAGGGCCGGATCCAGGAGACCAAACATCATTCCCATGTGCTATGCAACCAGGTGTTGTGATGAATTCTTATCAGTTCATTCTGGAAAGGAACTGATTTCTAGACTGTTTTAACAGTTCATTAGGAAAGATACTAGGATCACCTGTAAATCCCAGGAAGGATTTAGAGCAAGAGTAACAGTGATTGAGAAAAGCCCAGGGAGGGAGTGGTATGAATCACCGTTTCACAAGGGGGGCAGAGAATGTCCACTAATGTCCAGAGGCTAGAGGGCGAAGGCCAGGTCCAGTCCCAGCTCACACAAGTCCTCCTATCTCAATTGTCTTGCAAAATAACAAATAGCTATTGGGCTTTGGGGAGATGACGTTAAAGAAAAGGGATAGATAGTAATAAGGTGAATGAGATCAGTTTAAATCCAGGATTTAAACTTCAGAGTGTTTGGGAGAGGAGAAGAGATCCTTGTTGGCAAAACCACATCTGCGTGTCTGAGCTAGATGCTGTCAGAAGTAGAGTCATCTGTGTAATAATAAATTTCTATTTCTCTTAGAAATAGGGGGATGAACAAAACATAGAAAAATCCTGACTGTCATGGAGCTTGTATTCCAGTGGGGCAGGAAGGTAATGCGTAAGGGGGGCTAGTAAATGTGCTAGAAAGGAATGTCAAAGAGAAAAATAAAACAGGCAAGAAGGAGAGGTTGTGTGCGGGAAGAACAGAATTTTTAGGAAGGCTGGTAGGGAAAGACATCACCAGGGGTGGGGGTGGCATTTGAAGCTCTCGCCAGAAGGGTGTGAGGGACCAAGCTGTGGGCACATCTAGAGGGGGAACGCTCCAGGCACAGGGGAGAGCTGGTGCAAAGATCCGTGGAGAGATGTGATGGGACTAGAGGAATTTGCTCAGTAGACGGCCCCTAGGCCACCTGAGTTCATGCCGACTGCAAGGAGACGACCAGGGAGTATCATTAGGTGGTGGCAGTGGCGGGGGGACTCTGCCCTACATGGACCAGGTACTGATAATGGCTGAAGGCATTTTTCATAAGAACTTCAAATTTTCTTATTTTCTCCCTTTTAAGCAACTTAAAAAAAATTATTTGAGAAAGAGAGAGCTCGCATGCACGCACAGGAGAAAGGGGCTGAGGGAGAGGAAGAAAGAGTCTGAAGCCGACTCCGTGCTGAGCCCTACACGAGGCTCGATCTCACAACCCTGAGATCATGACCTGAGCCGAAACCAACAGTTGGCTGTTCAACCAACTGAGCCCCCCAGGCGCCCCGAGCAAACTATTTTTGAATGACAAGCAAATAGAGAATATCGAAAAATTATATTTAACCCAATAGCCCTTCCTCCAATAAACAGAATTTAGTGAGGTAAAATAATTTCATATCTGCAAAGGGAATTTGAAAGGCGCCAAATATTAGATTCCTCTAATACGATACAATCCTCATCGACACATATTTGAAAATGTTTGACATCCACATAACCACTGGTGGCACAATGCCTAGTGAACAGGTGAGGTCTTGGCTTATGGAGTCAAAGAACAGTTCATTCACCTTGATGAAAACTTGCCAACGGACCACGAACAAGGTATAGAAGCTACTGCCCGGGACGGTGTCAGAAATCCGTGGACAGGACCTGCCAGCCCAGTGATTATTAAGATGACTATTTCTTCAGTTCAGTCACCAGGGAGATGCTTGGCATGGCCAAGCTCATCACCCCACTTCCTAGGTGCCAACTCTGCCTCTGAGCTTTGGATGACAGCAGAATTAAACCTTTTGGGTAGTATGTTCACTACTCTTTCATGGAATCACTTACCCACTTATTTACTCAAGAAGGAATCTTCAAGAGTCTATTATATTCAAAGCTCTGAGGCAGATCCCAAATATGGCTGGAGCCCTTCCCACTGTCCCTTGTAGGACCTTTGCCAAGGGAACTACCATACACACCCATGCCCCACACCGCCTCTCCATCCATAGAAACAAAAGATGGACATATATTTACATATATATAAATGTACCATGCATGTTTAGCCATATAACATAGAATTTATATAAAAAATAAAATTATATATAATTATAGTGCATATAATTATGTTTAGTTAGTATATACATATATATATTTTAAAATAACTATGTATTGAGAAACTTCTTTAAGCTGGGTGGCATGGTAGGTGCTTTCTCATAGTAATATTTTTTTAAATACATTTTTGCTTTTAGACTTAAAATTTCAAAGCAATCCAGCGAGACAGGTATTACCATTCTCATTTTGCCAATAAGAAGAAGGATTGGTTTAAGAGTTTGCAGTTAGGGGATGGCAGACGCTGGATTTGATTCCAAGTTCAGTTATTTAAAAACCCCCTTTTCTTCACGACTAAGGTCAGTGCACACCGCTTTACCTGTAGGAAACTGCCAGAACGCGGACAGTGATCAATAAACCCTCGACGTACTGATATAAACAGGAAGGACACATTCTCCCGTTGCCCCACATACGCCTGGATCAGCGGTTCTCAAAGTGCGGCCCCTGCATCAGCATCACGTGGCAAGCTACTCCACATGCCAATGCCCAGGCCCCACCCAGGCCTACTGAGTTAGAGAAACTCAGAGGTGGGGCCCAGCAACCTGTGTTTTAATAAGCCCTCCAGGTGATTTTTTTAAAAATGGAGGTACAATTCACATAACATAAAGTCCACCTTTTAGAAGTATGCAATGTGGTAGCGGTTAGAACATTCATAATGTTGTGCCACTGTCCCCACTAGTAATTCCAGAACGTTTGTTTTCCCTACCCCGCAAGCAAACCCCACACCCATTAAGCAGTCACTCCTCATCCCTCCTCCCCGCAGCCCCTGTCAACCACTAACCTGCTTTCTGTCTCTGGATTTGCCTGTTCCGGGCATTTCATAGAAATGCCATCGTGCATTAGGTGACCTTTTATGTCTGGCTTTTTTCACTTAGCGTAATGTTTTCAAGGTTCATCCACGCTGTGACACTATTTATCAGAATTAAGCTTTAGGAACAACTGACCTAGATTTAAAATTCAGAGGTCATGAAGGTCATAGGGATAAACCATACCTACTTAGGTCAGAAAGTAAGAAATACAATCTAGGCGCATCAAAGGTCACCTTTCATGCACTCAAATTAGAAATAGTTCTGTTTTACGCTGTGGTTCCATTTTCTAAGGAAAAAAGCCCAATGCACAGCATTTTGAAAACATGATGTGATTTTTAGGCAGGTGCTAAAAATTCCCTGAGTATCTGTCTTTCAAAGCCACATTCAAATTATGAATAAATCTTCAAATATCTTTCAGTGATACACCAGAATGACCAACTAATCATCACACTACACGCTAATTAAGGTACCACGGAAGTTTCTGGTCGCAAAACACAGGGTTTCTGTTCTGAAGCAAGTTCCTTCCTCTTGCTTCCAACTCCATTGTGTGGAAATTCTGCCTTCCTTTAGTTGGCACTGTTCCTGCCTCAAGGTAGACTCTGTTCCCTGTAGCAATGATGAAAAGAACCCTGCCTTGGGCCACATAGTTGCCCATAACATGGGAGATCTTCTGCAGCCCAGGGTCAGTAGTTTAGAAAGACAAGACTCAGTCCCTTCTAGAGCTCTCAGGAAGCTCATCACAATGTGCTTTTTAACCCTTCTCGTAGTAAATTATCCCAAACAGGTCAGGACAGCCGCTCATTGAACTGACAGATGGCAATGAAAGACTGGTGCGAAGCAGTAAAATGGCAGCAGTATCTAGAAAAGAAGCCATTCTGCAACATACTCGCTTTCAAATGATTCTACCTAGGACCCAGAAAAAGTGCTGCTTTCCGCTCACGGGCAGACGCCACGCCGGAGTGACTGGCTCCTGCCCAGACGTGACCCCTTCTGTTACATACATCCGCTTCTGCCTCTAGTTTTTAACTACCAAGGACATGTGGGGGCAAATTTACCATGCAGAGTGCAAGGTCAGAAATAAAACGTGGACAAAACAGCTGGGTGACACGGGGGAAAAAAAAAAAAAAAGCAAAACACAAAACCCACTTTTCGAAAGAGGAACGCCACTTACGGCTTCTCACTGTAAAAGCAGCCCCGGATTAATATTTTAGCCGTCACAAAGCTGCCAAGTAAAACATTATTAGGGGTTACTTTTACTTTGACAAATCTGCAGTCAGAAAATTCTTTGCTTGCAGGCACCTATCGTGCACTTCCCGGCTATATTCTTGGGGTGAACCACACTAAGCCAATTTATCAGCCCAGACAGAAGTCAGGAGTGATCTGCCTTGTAAAAGCTCTCCGGGTATTATCTGGAGACAGTGACCTTTCTTGTTGGAAGCGAGGCAGCCGGGGAAAGCAGGTGTGACCAGGCTGGATGCAGGGTGCCTGTAGGTGACCGTGCGCCAGGTTTCCCGAGACGCCCTCGCCTCTAATAAATGTGTGTTGGGTCCCAGAGTCTGGGTTCCCGGCTCCGAGTTCTGGGGGTGACATCAGTCTGTGTGCTGACTGTGGGAAAGACACGGAAGTGACCCGAGGAAGGAGGGGAAGTGGCCTGCGCAGCTGCTGAGAGCACCTTGGGGCTGACACAAACGTGTGACAGGAAAAGCCAGCGTTGCAGGAAGCCGGGGTGGATGGGAAGCCTTCCAGATTAGCTTAAAACGATCGGAAAAGAAAAACCACCACCACCACTGCCTCGCTTCTCCCACAGCTGATAAATGATTAAGGCATAGCTAGTTTTAGAAAATATGTTTCCGACTTCTGCTTCCCACTGATTTCTTTTGCAGACTCAAGTGGAGTTTTATTTCCTCCTGACGGCAGAAGTGACAGATTCAGCAGGCCTGGAGGGGGGAGGGGAGCTCTTTACCTGCACGAGTTGCACGGAGCAGGTGGAAAAGGGGAAGACGGTGTCTGAGCACCCCATCTATCAAAACTAAAGCCACGTTTTAAAACCGAGCCTCAGTTTTCACATCTACAGAATGGGATAACAACGACTACCTCACATGCCATGGGTCAGGATCAGTGAGCCTCCGACAAAAATGGGGCGAGTCTCCGGTGAATTTCCAAGCACCGTGAGATGCCGGCTGCCGGTATTTATAAGAAGCAGCTGTGTATTTCTTTTTAGAGTTGCTGCTTTGGCTACTTCCAATTACTGACCGCGAGTGCCTCGTACATTCAAGGCCTTAAAAACATTTCGATAGGATGCGGGATTTATCATAATTGTGGCCCCAACGTAGCAATTTTTAAACTTGAAACTGTAAAACCACAAGTCCATGTCGGCTTGAGAGGAAGATGATCTAGGAGGCCAAGGGACCACCAGGCAGCTAAGAGCGATCCCTCAGTTGAACACGCATACGGTGTGAAAGGAGCAGAAAGCTCCAGAATGGAAGGGCCCGGGTTTCTCTCGCTCCACCGGAACAGGGACTTGGAAGCAGAAACAACCAACCCACACAACCAAAAACGCATTTGGGCGCCTCTTACCTGCCACGCAGACGCGTTGTCAGCAGACCCCGGCAGCTCTTTCCCAGTCCTTCCCAAAGTTTGGGTCACGTGAGCACCCTCCCCGTCGGCCTCCAGCCCCATCCTCCACAGCTGAGGCCAGGCCCGGAGCTCAGGGTGGAGCGTGACCCCGAACCCAGCACACCTGGCCCCCGTGCTCCGAGAACACCACCTCATGACTCACTCTATCATTCGCTCCACAACTCGCCCCAACACCTTTTTCAAAAACAACTCCTTAGTTTACAGTTCGGAGCAGCTTCTACGTGTCCCTCCTCCCTCCAGGAGCACAAACTCCACGTGATCGTCATCTTCTTTTCCTGGTGGAGCCGGAAGCCAGTTTAGAGTGAGAGGGTACAGGATGTCACCGTTGGGATGGACCTTATGTGGTCAAGATTCCAACCAACCACTCTAGGGCCATCTTCAAAAAAATCTTTAGGTTTCCCACAGCCGGGCCCAGGACTGAACACTCTCAACCAGCATCGCGGAATGGAGGTGCAAGCAGGAAGGCGGGGCTGTTGGGACCGGCCTGGTCTCCGGCACCTGGCACGGTGGAGGTGCCGCTCGAGGAGGCCGTCCCCCGGCAGGTGCTTCTTGCCCGCACGTCAGGGAAAATGGGCATAGATATTAACAGCAGTTAGCATTGGTCAGCGAGCCCCTGCTGTGGGCCAGGAGCTGCGGGGCCCTTCTCACTCACCCATACTGCCGTGAGTCAGATTACATCGTCCCTATTTTGCAGGTGGGGATCCTGAGGCTCCAAGAGGTTATGTATCTCGGCACAGTTATCTCAGGTCTCAAACAGCTCTCTGACCTGAAGTCCCATGTTCTGCGCCTGCAGCCACGTTGCTTCCACGGCAGTCAGGAGGCCTCTTGGAGCAGCTTCCAGAAGTTACTCCCAGGGCGGGGGCCTCAGGGCAGTCCCAGGCATGACCTGGCACAGACGACTGAGCCGGGAGAATCAGCATCCGTGAATGGGCAGCTGTCCAGATGCCTGGGCTCCTGGGAGTCAGGTAGAGGCAGGGCAAACCCCGAGACCACGCACGTTACCCCAAGCATACCTTCAAATAGCTCTCTGAATATCTCTGGTTTTATGGGAAACAAAGGCCGTGTCTTGGGATTTATCCAGCACACCTGAGGTCAAGCCCGGGCCAGAATGCACGCACCTGGGGGAGGTTGTGAGCCTGTTCCGGCCCCAAGCAGTTGAGGGCGGAGGAAGGGGACTTTCACCTGGAAAGCGGCGTGACTCTGCTGGGAAGTTGGGGGGGGGGTGGGGGTGGTGGCAGAAGTGGACCTGAGTCTGCAGCCTGCCGTGGGGGCACAGGGCACGACCCTGAGAACACTGGTTCACACACCAGAACGAAACGCAGGGTGACCGAAAGGAATTCCTGCTGTCAGCTCCAAGAACGGAAAGTGACTGCATTAGGGCCAAACGCGGACCCAGTGGGCCTACCAGATGGGCCGCAGAAGGCGAAGGGAAGCACCAGGCCAGGAGCAGATGATCAAAAAAACGGCCGCAGTAGGACGTGTCCACTGTTAATAGCAAACACCTGGGATTCAGAATGAAGCCATCTGTGGCACATTATAATTCATGTTTTTACATGTGAACTTTGACCTCTGCTCCTCCTCCCTGGAAACCAATTAAAGCACAAATGTAATTTCCTAGATTTTTTAATAAAGAAAGATACTAACTGAGCTCCGCCGGTCAGTGGAGAGGTACACGGGAGGTCTCTGGATGTTACCAGAAATTAGACCTCTCACTTCAGTGTGCTGACGGCTATTTCCTCTTGAACCCAGGCCTGAAGGGCAGGGGGCTCAAGGGCGCGGGGGCGGCCCATCAGAGGCTGGGTCTTAGATGAGTTTCTCAGCTTCATTATAAGAAAAGGCCCCTGTGTCTGCATGGGGCTCCTCAGGGACCGGGCTCTGGCCGATGCAGACAGATCCAGAGGAGAGTAAGGGACGGTTTGCATGCCCAAGGTAACCCTGTTCTCGCCCCCCTGCCCCAGCAGACAGGCCTGCATAGATTATGCCAGTTGCTTCTGTTGGCTCTGAGAGTCTGTAACAGGGAAAACGCTTTTAATCAAATATGATAGAGGAAGTAGTCATGCTAGATACCTCCAAGCTGCCCACCAGGACTGAAGTTTCCAAGTTCTCGTTCTGTTTTTGTCTCACTGAGCTCCTGACACTGGGGTTGCCATTGGGGTGCTGAAGGGCTCGCCCCTGGCTCCAACCTCCACCCCTGCGCCCAATGATTCGGAACCAAAAGCTCCCCTGCTCAGACACACGTGGGGAGGCACGGAGGAATGGGCCAAGAACCAGAAGCTGTGCGCTGACATCTAGAGTCTGATCCCAATTAGCTATGGGGCCGCTAGGCTCCCCAAACCTCAGTTTTCTCCTCTGTAAAATGGAGGTGATTGTGTTTGCCCTCTTCTCGTAGGCACAATTAAATGAGAAAGGATATATGAAAGTTCTTTGCAGACTGGAGAGTGGTCTATGAAGTCTACAGGGCCTTACCCTTACCACTATTTTTAGATTTTTTATTTTTGAGCCCTTTCCTCCCACTTCAGCTAAATTAAGCAAAGGTTTCAGGAGAAGCCACTTCAGGAAGGATTCTACTTCTTGAAAGCCAATTGCTCCTGTCACCCTGATCTCCAGAGTATGTATGAAAAAAGTGATGGACTCAGCCTCCTATTTACCACCTACTTCCCTGGGATTTCTCGCTTTTATTATAAAAGACAACAGTCTCAGAGTCTTCTCTCCATAGATTTAGTCATTATACAAAAGGTGGCCTCACTCTGCATACATCTGATTGTGCTGCAATCACCATCCATCCATCCATCTGTCCATCCATCATTCCACCCATTATCTACTCATCCACTGACCGATCCTTCCTTTCTTCCAGCCATTGTCTGTCTGTCCATCCTTCCACTCACAATTATCCATTCATCCACTGTTCCTTCCTTCCATCTCTCCATCCATCCGTCATTCCATTCATCATTATCCACTCATCCACCAGCCCAGCCTTCTATCCATCCATCCTTTCATTCAAGTGCTTATTTTCCTATGTGCCAGGCACTGTTTTAGGTGCTGGGGACTCAGCAAGGACAAGACACACAAAATTTCTGACCTAGTGGAGCCTGAAGTGGGTTCTGCTGGATATTGTTGGTTGCAGAGAGGCCTAAAAGTTTACCCTTGACCTCACGCTGGAGCCTCCGTGCCATATGTCCTGGGGAGAGGAAGAAGCCATGGGTGTGTGTATGTGTGTGTGGGAGGGGGAGGGAAGCACTGGCAGAATTTCAGCTATAATGTTTTCACACATGTTCTACCACAAATAAAATGCTGGATTAACGAGCAATGACAGGAAATAATTCTCTGCTGTTGTAACAGGAGTTGAAGGAAGTTTGCAGAACTAAATGGTTTAAAATTGGGGCAGCTTGCCTGCCTCCCAGAAGTCGTCCAGGGACACTGCTCTGTGCCGAGAAGGCTTCAGTCCCCACACGAAACCCCAACACGGCTGGGGCCACGGCCATGTGGAAAACACAGAGGTAGGCTGAATGACACAGCTCCCCACAACTCATCCCTAGCCTTGATGCATCAGCCCGGCTGCAAGGAGCTCCCCGGAAGCCTCCAGCTGGAAGCTGAGCACAGTTTTCTCTGACCATTACCCCAGGACAGATGCTGGTGACTCAGCCTTATGTCCTGGGACTTCCGGTTGGGTAGTTTTGAAAATGCTGGCCGTTCATTTAACTTTCTGAGCTCCAGCTCTTTTCTCTTTAAAACAGGCATCGTCATACCCACCTCACAAGGTTTACTGTTGAACTAGGATATTGGAATGCAATCCTCTTGGGTCAAAGTCAAGTTTTCCTATGGGCATTTCCCCCAAATTGGATATTTAAGAAGTAGGGGCCATGCCGACCCATCTGCCCAGCTTGACCTCTCTGTTTTGTGTCCAGCTTACGAGAGGAGGAGGATTCTACTGTGCCCTTGGCAATGACTTGAGGCAGTACTGAGGCTCTGCGCTAATTGCAGACAAGCTCCCGTATTTTACAGCGAGCCACAGCTAATGACACAGAGAGGGACAAGAACATTCTCCATATTGGTGCGCCCTCTTGAACTCTTTTCAAGAATCTCTCCTGCCAGTTCATTTCCCCCTTATGATAATGTCGGGATGTAGCCAACGAAATTACTCTGGCTGGATAATTAAACTGATTCTGAGCAGCAGTGTTTTAATGTTACTGGAGCTCCTCATTTTGTCCCCTCCTTGAATAAAGATTTCCACTTCCCCCCCTACACTTTGAAGAATGAAGTGAAGCGTTTCTTAAACCTTTCATTAGGAAAAAAAATTAATCACCTTTAAATGAAGAGATAATACGTGAAAATGATCTCCCACAAACGGGTTCTTATAAAATCCCCTTATGATAAACGTATTTCATGATCTCAGTTCCTCAGAGTTCAAAGGGGGCTGAGTTTAAATTATGTGTATTTTTGCTCTGTTCTCCAAGAATGCAAGTTCTACGAAGAGTACTGACTTCCAAATACATCCAATTTCTATCAATTCCCAACCACATCCCAAACTCTGGGGAATCTTTCACTGAAAAGTTCACTTTAGTTCCTTGAAACACATTTTCAGATAGAGGCCTCCTCAAACAGAAATCCAGTTGTCCAGTAATGTGAGCTAGGAATTCTTGGGGAGAGCCTGCCTAACCTCATTCAATTCTTTAGGGTTCAGACTGGACGAATGCCTTCCCTGCCCACCATCCCTTCCAACCTTTTGCTCCTCATTCACAATGAATTATCGTTGTTATTGTTTTTAACTGTGAAATGGTACAACGGTTACGTTTAAAATGGTCTCCTCTTGCAGCGGCATACACTTAGAGGGGAGATGCTATGAAATCCAGGACGTTGTAGAGACTAGATTAGGTGCCCCTGCAGGGAGCCTCATGGCACCAAAAATGTCCCCAGTGTCCTGAGGTTGTACTTTGTAATCAGCACAGTTTACTTGCCTGTCGTCCCACTACAGTATGAGTTCCCAGAAGGTTCCTGCCTTCTGTGTCTGTGCCCGCTCTCTGCTCCCTAGGACCTGGCACACAGGCGCACAGAAAATACTGGCTGAGTCAATGAGTGGTTTTGCGATGCTTGGTTGCCTAACCCGATTTCCTGCAGCGGGCTAGTCCTGAGTCAGAGGCAGGCCTGATGTCTTCTTAGTTTTCATCAGAGAAGGTTGAACCTGGGTGGAGGCCATCCAGACGTGCTCCACGTCCAGACAGCCGTGTAGCAAGTAGGTATGCAATGACTGTTTCCTGAATTGAATTAAATGGAATCGAATGAGCCAATTATACAAACTTTTGAGGACGTAGCATGGCAATGCTTTCTGCTTAAACATGGTTATTTGATCCAGTAGTAGATGTTATTCCTGAACGTCCAACCTCAGCTTAATGTAAATTATTTACACCACTGGAGAGCAAGGGGTCACCCTCATTCGATTTCCTTAGCCTACGCTATCCTGGGCATGCAACATGCTGCTCTCCACTCTCCGTTGGCAGCCACAGAGCATTCTTTGCTCAGGAGCTGTTTGCCAGTCTGGACTAAACAAAACCCAAACAGCTCCAAACCCCTAATCTTAGCATCAGCATGAAAACTATGCAGTAATTCCTTTCAGACACACACACACACACACACACACACACACACACACGGAGTGTGAAAGGGCTCTTCCATGGCTCTTTGAAGTCGAGTCCTTGAAGGACGCTTACTGTAAGAACAGCAGAGTGAAACCCTAAACAGAATAGCACTTTGTACATCAAGTGTGCAAGTCCGGAGAGGCAAGGGTGTGTGTGGGGGGGTGGGACGCGCCGCCTGGCGTGCTGAAGCAGGACCCTTCTCCTTGAATTCCAAATGCCTATTAATCACACGAAAATAAAGCTAGAATTTAGAGTCCATTGCTTTGACTTTTTTTTTTTTTTTTTTTTTTTTTTTTACAAGAAGCACACCCTGCCTTTTTAAAATTGACAAAACCCCCTTAGCTTGGCAAGCTATCCTAACTCAGATGCTGGTGATCTTAGAAGGGAAGAAAGCTTGAAAGGTTAAGTCAGATCAGATTACTGCCCTGCCTAAACCCTCCAAGGACTTCTCACTGTGCCGGGGACAAAACCGCGTTCCTACTTGGTGGACTGGGCTTTGCGTGGTCTGGCTCCTCCCAACCCCCTTTCTCTCCAGTAGCACCAGCACCCTGTGCCTCCAGGCCGCACCCCTATGCTGGCGCAGCCTGGACAAGCCCCTGGCCTCCCATCAGCACAGCCATGTCCCTTCCGCCCAAGCCCCTGGCCTCCCCCATTCCTGCAGGCTCTCCGACCAGCCCCTCCTTTTGGTCTTCACTTAAAGGTCACCTCCAAGAGAGCTCCTCCCTAAAGCCCTAATTAAGGTGGTGCCCCTCGCCCATCGTCTTTCCTTTCCATCCTCTTCCTCTGTGTCCTTCAAAGCACTCCTCTTTAACCTGCGATTTTCAAAGTACTGTTTTTCAAGTCTGTCTTCCCCCAGAAAGTGCAAGTTCCCGGAGGCAAGAAGAATGTCTGTCCTGTTCCTGGCTGTCACCCTGACATCTATGAGAGCACGTGAGATCTTGCGGCAGCTGGGTTAGCGTGTGTCCCAGACTCTGGTGCATTCCCCCCCACCCCATGGAGATTCCTTTCCACCAGCTCTAACAGAAAATTTCTCGCAAAAAATAAAGGAAGCCCCGAGAGTACTTTTTGAATGCCAATACTGCTTTTTTTCGGGTCCACTCTGGGAAGTGACATTTATAATTATGCTGAATATCCTTTTCCAAACGTGTTCAAACTATTCACATTTTTCTTACTCCCATAAATGTGGCACGCTTCGTCCTCAACCCTTTCAGCCCACATGCTCCACGCAGCTCATTAACGAGTGGACTCACGGAGGCTAAACTCCCGCACCAATCCCCAGATACCGCTTTTGCTAAAGAGCGATTTCCAAGGCAGGTCTTGGTGTGAACTATGCGAAGACGCAAAACACGCTCTCACGCGCTCCGGGCCTTGCGGTAACTAACGGTACGACCTGTAGGGAGCGCCCTCCGACCGTTCCTGCCGCTGACGTCACGACGCCGCGTTTAAGCGGGAGCGCACGCTGGCACGTTCTCCCCAGGTTTTGAGTCCCGTTTGTCAATGACCGGCAGGTGGTGAATGTCGCGGAGTTAGGAGTATGGAAAGTCTTGAAAAAGAGAACACAAGGCATACTACGGGCTGTGCTTTCCCCCTTGCCACCATTCGCAATTTTGGTTCTTTTTGACTCGGGGAGACCTGAATATCATGAAAGCAGTCACGATTCACCTCTTTGGGAGTCCCCTTTGAGGCCAGGCTTGAGTAACCCTTTGCACGTCTGCGGCTCGTTCCCGCATCAGGAGTGCGGAGGGAGTCAGGAGGGAGGCTGGCGTTGGGCCGACGGCCAGCCTACTACGAGCCGTTCACGCAGAGGCTGTGGGCGCGTTGCTCGGTGACTGTTTCGTGGCGCTTGAGGTGCTTTCCAGCAACTCCGAGCAGGGATTCTGGAAGAGGCCCTCAACGATTTAGGCCCCGCCAGCTAAATAATAACAGTAATCGTGCTGCCGTGTATTTGCGGAGTGATTTACAATTTACAAAGACATGTGATCTCATTTAATCCACTCTGCCACTCTCGAGGGGACCCTATGAAGTAAGAGGGAGACCACGTGGGGATAATACTGCAGATTAAAAGCAGCCTGGAAGTTCTACAATGGGTGATGGATGGCTGAGGGTTGCCTGGGCGGCCTGACCTCCACTTCACTGTGGGCCTTTGTGATTAATTCACCCACTTGCTTAGGAAGTTTCTTTCCATCTGAGAAAATTAAAAACACCACTCTCTGGACAGGAATGTGGGATCATAAATGAGAACCAAATAGAAAAGATTTACGCAAAAGCACAAGCTCAGCAAAAGAGAAAACTCAGAAATTGCTAATAAGGTATAAATCAAGTAAAGACTATTAGCAAACCCCTGGTAAGGGAAAAAAAAAAACCCACCTTTGAAATGATTTGCTGAGCTCGTAACAATACCACTTCTACCTATGATTTTCAAATATCTCCAGGGTAATTTGGCTCATATCCTTAAACACTGCCATGAAGACTTTCCAATTCGAAGGGCTTTACACAAAATTATGGGGAGTGTCAGGAAGTAGGTCTTGCTGTTGTACCTTGAGAATCACGTAATTCCTAGAGCTGTGGGGTCTCCCGCATCTGTGTGCTCCCGAAATAAGCACAGGGCTCAAAAAAATGTGTTGACTGTGTGAACAAATAAGTCGCAGGATGGGTGGATGTATAGATGATCTGATGAAAGGATGGGTAGATGGATGGATGACAGGAATGATCAATGAATAAATAGATGGATAGATGGATGGGTAGATAGAATGAATATGAATCAGTGGACGGATAGATGGACGGAAGGAAGGAAGGAAAAAGACAAACTCACTCATTTTCTTGACGAAGAATGGTTAAGACCAGAGGGGTTACTCCTTTGCCTGTATTACCCAAAACAATTGGTGTCAGAATAGGGGCTCCCAGGGCTCTTCAACCCTACTCTAGTGCTCCCAATCTTGTCTTCCATTTGCCAATTTTATCAAGAGTTCCAAAACATTCACGATGTTAGTCATTGGGAACCACTTCCAGAGGCATGCAAGCTGATGTGTTTGTGTCTATTTGATAGGCAGGGAAATTAAGAAGTGAATTTTCTGTAGCCACTTTGAGTTCCTCAAGAATGAGAAAGCATGAACACTGCTCAGTTGTGTGTTAACTTCCTACCAGCCTCATATTCTGAGATTCACACGGCATGCTGGCCGGTGATGCTGGGCTCTGTCTGGCCTGGTAGGATATTGGAAAAAGAAGACACCTACAGGCCCCTGGCCCAACCTCATACCCTCAGAAGGAATTCTTTGCCCCCAATGCCTCCCAAATAGTTATCTTGCTTCTGCCTGGATAGTTTAAATGACAAGGAGCACACACTTTCTCAGAGTAGCCTGCCTCCCTTTGGGGAGCTCCCTGGTTAGTATCTAGAGTTTTATACTATTTCTTTTCCTGTTGGTGTTGGCCTAAGATACTCTCACTTTGGGCTCCGGTTCCTGGCTTCAGTAATCACAGACTCAGAGCAAATCCCTCTACTAGGTCTTTGTCACTCCTACGAATCGTGCTTAAGACAGAATTAGAAGCAAAAAAAAGATGCCCTCCAAAGGCTCTGTGCTAATGGTGGCAAGGAAGACAAGCAGTCACTTGCCAATAAAGGGACAATGAGGTGCCTCGAGAACAGCTCTCAGGCATGACAACGTCTAGGATGCGAGCTGTGCCCCTCTGCCCAGTCTTTGTTTCAAAGACAACGTGATGCCCTAGGAGCCATTTGAGAGGAGCCCCCCAATGCTATTCCTTGCAAAAGTATAACCACATTTTGTAACAATCCATCGCTTTACACCTCCAGCAGGTGCCCCCGCCCCCCCAGGACTGGCCCCTTGCCAGCAGGTCTTCACAGAGGCGGGTCTTTGGGCTGCAGCCAGTACTTGCCTCCTGCTCCAACATTTCCTTCCAGCAAACCCAGAGAGCAGGCCTCACCTGGGAAGTGCCATGAAGAGAAGTGTTGGGAAGGTCTCACTCAGGTATAAAAAAGAAGACTGTAACAAGTGAGTGTTCTTCTTTCCTAATGAGAGTCTCCCCACATTAGCACAGCGCTCTGGTTTGGGATGGGCCCTGGGAGGCATCAGGATCTCATCAGAACCTGTACGCAGTCACTCCTCGTGGCATCTCTTTCCACCTCATTTGAATGCTCCCTTAATGAACCTGTCTTCCTTTTCCCCTGGGCGAACCGAGTCTAGAGTTTCAGAAAGGCGTTCCAAAGGGAAGAACAGCGTGATTTACTGACACAGAGAAGTCACTTCATTTAAACCTCTCAGATCCGATAAGGTGGTGCTTCAGAGGAGGGGACGCTGCAGAACACCCCTCCCCCCACTACTGATGCATTTCAGATACACAGGCCGTGAGGTCAACCCCGAGGGAAGAAACACTCCCCAGCCAGCACCCTCTGAAGGCCATGTGACCCATCTAACCCTGCCCCTTTGCCCAGTGAGTTTTCCTGGCCCTTGGCTGGAGGGGGGGCACTCTGGAGCTGTAGGCTCAAATAGAAAACAGGTGCTCAAATCGTAGGATAATTTGCAATTTCTAAACAAAGACAGCGTCTACCCCTCCCCACCCGCCACTTCTCAGGGAAGAGGTCAGTCCTCCTGCCCTGAGGCATTGCAGTCTGGTTGCCTATGACCCACCCTTCAGAGGAGTGCAGTCCACTCTGGCTACTTGGAAAGGGTTTTCCTTCTGGAAGTTTCCATGGGTGGTCTGCCCAAAAAACCAGGGAGATTTTTGCTTAGCAGTTTCCCAACATGCAATTCAACCTGTGGCGATTCTGAAAACGGCTGGAATGTGGGTACTTGCCCGGTGGAAGGGTTCATGATGCAGCCTCCTTTGTCGGCAGCCACGCTACAGCCACAGCCTCGCTCCAGTGTGTCGTGGTTCATCCCGAAGTTGTGGCCCAGCTCATGTGCCAGGGTCACAGCGGCACCAAGGGGGCTGTCTGAATGGTCCTCAAAGCAAGCACAAGAGCACAATGTATAGTTCACCTCTCCTTGGCCTTTTCCCCAGCCCCTGTCCACCTCTGTCTCCCACCATTGACCGAATCCAATCCCCTATAAGGAACAAATATAGAGCCCCGTTATTTGGTTCAAACGTAAATAAGAGATGTGACCTATTTTATGAAACCAGCTCAGGGTGTCTTCTACAGAGGAGCGCATTCATCATGAACACACGCAGGACTCCTTATGTCTTTCCGTGAAATGCTCAAGGCAATCATCTCCATTCTTTCCTGCAATTGCTTATAAAACATCTTTCTTGGGGCGCCTGGGTGGGTCAAAAAAAGTACCATTTTATCCTGGATGGAGATGGGGCTGATGAAAATTTGGGAGGGGGAAGCGTACTTTGTGAGATTCTAAATAAGACCTGACCAGGGCCTACCGAGCACGCCCCTCCTGTCTACTTGGTAGAGAAGGATACTTGGAAAATTCACAATAATTTACCAAAAAAGCTAGCCACCTTGAGTAATCTGTTTGAAGACTCAGTGAATTAAGGTCGTAGTCCAGTTATGCTTCACTCTTGCTGGCTCCTTGTTTTGTCAAGTGGTTTTGGAGATGCGTAGAAGCACCCTGATTCTCTGATTGTTGCTGCTGGGGGTTCCCTCAACGCTTTCATGGGTTTCGGAAGGTGGTCTCTCCATTCAGCGAGCATTGCGTGGCCACCCCTAACTTAATAAACTGCATGGATGGTTTGGCTAAATAGACATTAGAGATTATTGTTATTTAAAATGTTATTACTTAATTATTAAATACTAATTATTAAAATATTGTTACTTAACTTTAACAAACTAAAATTAATTACTCAATGTGATTGGAAGAGATTGTGCCCATCAGTGTTTTTTTTTTTTTTCTTGGTTTCAGGAGAATTTAGTGATTCATCACTTACACATAACATGCAGTGTTCATTACATCAAGTGCCCGCCTTAATGCCCATCACCTGTTTAGCCCTTCTCCCCACCCACCTCCCCTCCAGCAGCCCTCAGTTTGTTCCCTACAGTGAAGAGTCTCTCTTTTGATCTTATTTTATTTTTCCTTCCTTTCTCCTTTGTTCATCTGTTTTGTTTCTTAAATTCTACATATGAGTGAGATCATCTGATATTTGTCTTTCTCTGACTGACTTATTTCACTTAGCATAGTACACTCTAGTTCCATCCATGTCATTGCAAATGGCAAGATTTCATTCTTTCTGATGGCCGAGTAATATCCCATTGTGTGTGTGTGTGTGTGTGTGTGTGTGTGTGTCTGTGTCTGTGTCTGTCTCTCTCTCTCTCTATATATATATATACCACTTCTTTTTCTGTTCATTAGTTGATGGACGTTTGGGCTCTTTGCATAACTTGGCTAGTGTTGATAGTACTGCTATAAACATTGGGGTGCATGTGCCACTTCGAATCACTGTTTTTGTATCCTTTGGATAAATACCTAGTAGTAAATTGCTGGTCATAGGGTAGCTCTATTTTAACTTTTTGAGGAACCTCCATAGTGTTTGCCAGAGTGGCGGTACCAGCTTGCATTCCCACCAACAGTGTAAGAGGGTTCCCCTGTCTCCGCATCCTCACCAACACCTGTTCTGACAGGTGTGAGGCAGTATCTCATTGGGTTTTGATTTGTATCTTCCTGATGATGAGTGATGCTAAGCTTTTTTTTCAAGTGTCTGTTAGCCATTTGTATGTTTTCTTTGGAGAAATGTCTGTTCATGTCTTCTCTCCATCTCTTAACTGGATTATTTGTTTTGGGAATGTTGAGTTTGGTTAGTTCTTAACAGATTTTGGATACTAGCCCTCTATCTGATATGTCATTTGCATATATATAGGTTGCCTTTCCGTTTTGTTGATTGTTTCCTTCGTTGTGTGGAAGGTTTTCATCCTGGTGAAGTCCCAGTAGTTCATTTTTGCTTTTGTTTCCCTTGCTTCTGGAGGTGTGTTGAGTAAGACATTGTGACGGCTGAGGTCACAGAGGGTGCTGTCTGTGTTCTCTAGGATTTTGATGGATTCCTATCTCCCATTTAGGTCTTTCATCCATTCTGAGTCTATTTTTGTGTATGGTGTAAGAAAGTGGTCTGGTTTCATTCTTCTGCATGTTGCTGTCCAGTTTTCCCAACACCATTTGTTGAGGAGACTGTCTTTTTTTCCATTGGATATTCTTTCCTGCTTTGTCAAAGATTAGCTGACCATAGAGTTGCGGCCATTGGTGATATTTCTGAAAAGGCCTGCCCACTATAGAGCAATGAAGGTACCTTATTCAAATACTGCTTTGTGCTACACAGGAAAGAGATAAGAGGTTTTCCAAGAAACTTCCAGGAAACAGTGACACTGGGTTTTGGAGAAAGCATCATTCCTGACACAGATAATCTTTGTGGGGCCTCTTCTAAAGGCACGTTCATAGAAGAGTATATAGGCTGTTCCTAGGTATAGATGTAGCTGACTCTCTCTCTAGCCCTAAGTCTCAGAAGAGAACAGCACATCAAGGGACCAAGTTATTCTTAGAATAGATGAAATTCCTAATAAATTACTTTGTTTAGATTTTACAGTTTCCTGTTGTAGGAAGCTTCACAAATATGTTTCAGGAAATCAATTCTCAAGAATAACACAGGTTGGCAAAGAGAATGTAGCCAACCTAAGAATGTGGAGGGCTGAAGTTAGCATGCTTTGGCACATAATTCAAGGACTTTGTCCTTTAAAAGTTATTCTTTGATTTTTTTGTATCACTGAATATCTTGGGTTTGTTTTTAATTGCCAAGTTGTTTTACATTCTTTCACGGATAGGTGATTACGAACAGACTATCTTTCAAGAGACCCTGATAAACAGTTTACATTTGTAATAAGAAAAGAAAACCCTACTTCTTTATTTATGGCATTATCCCCAAACCAAGGTTGTTCTAGTCCAGTTAGATACAAGGGTGTGGCTTTCAGTTACGAAAGCAAAGATTTGCTCCATCTTAAAAAAAAACAGAGAACCAGGAGCGGAACTCATCTTTTCAATTTGATTGGGATTCCTGCTTCCTTGCTACACGATTTCCTTCCTCTTAGACCTGTGAGTCCTTCAGTGGGACATGGTCACGAGGAACACCCATGAATTTAATTGTAGGGACACAATAGGAGAAAGTTCGTTTAGAAGTTGTCAGGATATTGATCTCATTTATCTCATGAATTTTATAGAATTAAAGGGGCTGTAGACTTTTGTCCTGCTAGATGCTTCTCTCCTATGTGGAGTAGACAAAGGATGTGTCTAACTGCTGCCAAGTTGGTCAAACATATTTCCTGCTGATGAACTTTGGACTTGACTTGATTACCACGCAGTACACGTATTTCCTTACCTTTCCCACATTCATTTTCATCCATTTAAAAAAATAGCCTTTTCTCTATGCTTTTAAAGACGGAATCTTGATCAAGTGCGTGTATGGAAACAGAATGAGGGATACGAACTGAAGAAAGCCCACTTAATATGATCAGAATAGTTATAAAAATGTTTAAACACCCCAAACAGAAGAACCTGCCATATTTATGAAGATTTCAGTCTTAGCTCTTAAAAATATTTACATCCATTTTAAGTGGCAAAGCCAGTAGCAACTGACCATGGAACCATGAAAGAGAAAATTATTCCCTCTTAAAATTTTACAGGCTGTTCTGTAAAAATACAGTCAGGATCTGACTTGAAATTAACCTGGCACCAACAAAAACCAGTTTTTCCAATGACTTCCATAGCGGGGATCACGTGCAGGGCTCGTAGGTTCAAAGGAAACCAGAGGGTAGCTCGTTCAAGCCAGAAATCCAGAGGGGGTAGGATCCTCCCAAACGGCCACTCCGGCTTGTATGTTTTAGTGCATGTTTATGTGAGTTACCAACACTAATCAGAGAAGAGGAAAACATTTGTTGCGTATACGCACTAGGAAGATTAGGTCAGGCACTATGTGGAGGGAAAATAATAGTCAGCAGAACATTACTCCTTCTGCTCCTTAATACAATGGGGTATTCAGAAATGTTCTGTTTGGAAAAAAATGTGGAGGAAATCCTGGTTTCCTAGAAGGGCGACGTTCTATTTGTTTAATGGAGATGTCAGAGTGGTCTCTGAGAATACTCCCTGTCTGAGGGCTGGTGCAAAAGGGACACTGCATTTGCAGAGCAGGGACGGTGCCAGCATGTGGTGAAACCTTTTCTTAAACTGATGGAATGGAGTTGGAGTCCCTGGTTGGGCAGTGTATCAAAGCTATTTCCCTCTTAAATTCATAACAAACAAGTCCCAACTATTCTTCCAGTTTTGTTCCCTCTACACATATGTAGAGCCCATAATGACAAAATTATCCTTATAAAGCAATAGGCCTAGGTAACCGCCTTCCAAGATTAATGCTATTATGAAGACAAATTGGACCCCGGCTAGGAACTAGATCAGCATCTGCAGGGGTAAATAGTTACAAACCTCAGACTTTCGGCTGTTGGGCTTGGAGGCAGAACCATCAGAAAATCATTCTGGTAGTCATGTCTGGTGAGACCACAGTCCATCTAAGAAACTGAGTGACGAGGGCAACCCCAGTGCCTGGCTCATCTCAAGGCTGGAGGGCATCCTGGCTTGGAATGCTTTGACCAACACCCCGGTTGAAACTTTTTCTCCTTAAAAGGGGCAGTTAGGCTTCCACTGAGCTTTTTTGACACGCTCACCTTGCCTGTGATGACTTGATGTGTGTGCGTGTGTGTGTTTTAAATAAACAGTACCTAAAATATTATGGGGTATAGAAGACTAGAAATAGGGCTAGAAAAAGGTAGAATTACATATAAGAAGCATGAAAGAAAATGGCCTAATTTTACAAAGTCCAGTAAAAGTAGAAGCTGTCTGGAGAAACGCGGGGAAATGGGTGGAACGTTGCCATCGGCTCCTTGGTGCCCCTGACTTACCATGACGATCCCTCCCGACTGCTCTGCCGTGCACATGCTCATGATTGGTGCCATGCCGATGGTGGTCCCTTGGAAATACACCCCACTGGGAAATGAAAAAAAAAAAGCTTTCTTAAATTCATATAGAATGAGGACATTTCCAAACATTTGAAATTCGTCGCATTCCAACAAGGGCAAGGGCACGTGCAAAAATGAACACAGCCACGTGGGGCCTGTTTACAGGCGATTTGTATCCTTAGTTCCTTTCAAATGTATTTTGCATGTGGCCCCATAGTCCTTTCAGATTTTTGTTTGCAAGACTCAGACCGTGATCAGTCATGACCTTTGTACTTATGAGTTGTATCCTGCCTATTTTCTACAGATTGGAGGGAGCTGCTCTTTTGAGACACCATCTGCTGATGGAAGTGCTGAGAAGAGTCACAGAGAATCACTAGTAACTAAATGAAATGCACGTGGCGGTTTACTAGACCTTCTGTTGTAGCTGAATTTTGCTTGCCTGCGTAACATTACAATCAGGCCAGAAACCTAAACTCTTCAAAGTGTCTTGCTAACGTAGCTGGCAAAAATGAGGTCGGCAGAAAAATGATTGCTCCTCTGGGGCCAGTGTAGAATAAGCACCCACCCCGGGAGGAAGGTTCCAGTAGGGGAGGTTGTGGCTGAGATGCAGGCTTTTCCCTATGTGGATTCTTGACCTGATCAATGAGTCTAATGACGTGAAGCCCTGTTTAATTGAAGTGCTATAAATTCGACCCTCATGCATTAAAAATTAAACATTGTTCACATTCGTTGAATCTCCTTTAAGGGAATCTCTCTTAAATGACTTACTCATGTTATCTTGGCTATGTACATACATAGATTAGGCAGACACTGAGAAGTTATTCTGACAGTGTTCAACTGGACAAAAGGGAGTAAGTATATATGGAACCTTATCTGTGTATGTATGCATGCATCCTGTCATACTCATATGTATAGTACTTGGGGTTACAGATTTTAGTTTTACATCTATATAGACCACTTTAACAGATACAGTTATATATGTATATAGATAATAACTTTATATAAGAGGCTAATTTATTTCCAGATGTTCAAGTTGGACAGACGCCATTTGGGAAAAAAAATTAAAAGAAAATACTCTGACTCGAAATATCTAAAATGTGCTCTGAGTAGTTCAGAATTAATCAATGCATAAAATAGGAGGCAACCACAAATATCCCAGGCGGGGAAAAAAAACAAACAACCCTCTGAAAACGGCCAAAGTAAATTATCAGGGATTGCTAATAGCCTTAGTTCATAGGTAGGCATTTTCTAAAGTGAGGGTGGAATTAGAATGGTTTTTAACTTTCTGTAATTTTTTAAAAGATTTTATTTATTTGAGAGAGAGAGAGAGAGAGCACACAAGCAGGGGGAGGGGCAGAGGGAGAAGGAGAAGCAGACTCCCCCCTGAGCAGGGAGCACGGCTTCATCCCAGGACCCTGAGATCATGACCTGAGCCGAAGGCAGATGCTTGACAGACTGAGCCACCAGGCGCCCCATATTTCTATAAATTTTTAAGAAACTAAATATAATTTGCCAAAGAAAAAAGTCTCCGACCCCAGAGCTTTCAATTCAGTGAAATGAAGCTGCGTGAGAACATAATAACAGCATAAACTGTTCAAGTGTCTTACTAAAAATTTTGTCACTTTGAGAAAAATCTACTCCTTACCCATTAAGATTATGATAAGAATTTTTTTTCTTTTAAATATAAAGGTGTCTGAATATCTTCCCACTCTATTGTTATGTTATAGCTGTGCTCTCCCTCATTTCATTATCTGCAGGACACTTAGTGCTACTGTTGCATTCTCCCAGCGACGGGGGACCCCTGAGAGCGGGGAGGCTTATAGTGCTGGTCATCGCTATGTTCGAAGCACCTAAACCCTACTTGCTTCCTGACTGGTGCTCAGTACACACCGACTGAAAGAATGCAGACCGCCAGGGTCCTCTGATCTAGAAAACCGGAGTCATAGCGACACAGGAGGAAGAATGAATATTTCCTTTCTCCAGGCATCTGGTAATAATCATCCTAATGCATCATTGTCACATCTTGCATAAACATTTTTCACTAATAATGAAAGAAAATGAGCTTTTTTTTTTAAATAGCCTACTGAGGACAATTTTATATCAAGACGAAGATTAGGAAAATTTGCATAGAGGAAAACATCCAGGTGATGGAGAAAGAAAATAAGACATCTCTTAGAGGGATAGGTTTCCTCAGGGGTTCAAAGGGAGACTTTCCCAATAGGCTCCCAATTCGCTCAGGATGGCGCATGTCCCACTGATGTGGGCTGGGAAACACCCCTGTACAAGTCAGTGTGCAGCTTTGGGGAATGCCTGATGAAGCTGAGAGGAGAGGGGGCTGCTGAGGTCGCTGTTTCTTTAAGCAAAGGAGAGACAAAGACCCGCCCCTCCCGCGCCCCCCCCTCCGTACCTGATAAGCTGGGCATTGTCATGAGATTTGCGAGGTAGAAGCTTCATCTTTCTCCAATCCAGAAATTCATGGAGGCTTGTGAACGGGTCCTGACTTATAGAGCATTTGTCGATGTCATTCCACACCTCCACGCCCACCAGCACTATCCGAATGTTCAGTGGTCTGTAAAACTGAGGAAGACAGGCACCCTCTGGGGACCACATTCACGAGAGCTTAAAATGCAGGGTAGAACATATTTGCGTGCTTTGAACTTCACTGACATTGGTGAGAAAAATATCTCTGTGCTCCCTTGTTCCTGTGGCGTTAGAATTTAAGAAATATTTTCAGGGTCGGACGCAAAGTGATATGTTAACTGGGTTTTCAATGTTGTTGACGGGTTAGATGCCAAAGTTAATAGGCTTTCTGATGTCTGCCCTTATTTGTATGGAAGCACACATTTCACATGGTTCACTGGTGATCTGAAATGTGCGTAGAGATGTGTACTCTCGCTAAAGAAGTTACGTTACGCCTAAAGACTGCCTGTTCATAACTACGCAGGGAAAACAATGAGGGAATTAGGATCTTTCAGACACTCTGCCGAAGACAATAATTTGTTCCTTTTAAGCAAAATGTTCTACCTATGAGTTACTGAAAATGAATCTGTGTTAATTTTTCAGCAAAGACTCAGACTTGGCTGACGCTATCACGTTCTGTCACTTACAATCAACCTAGAAGGTTTTAATTCAATGCAGAAGTCCATATCTTTCAGAATAATACAGGCATATGCAGAACCCTTCTTCTGGAACATTAATGACCATCTTCCTCACAGCCAGAAGTTAGCTCACCAGCAGCATCACAGGAAGGATCTGCTAAAGGAAGTTCCTTTTTTATAGGCTTGTGAAATCAAGCCTCAGGTATACTACCAAAGCTTCTTCTCATTGCCATTCTGTCTCCTGTCTTTATATAATCCTGACTTCAACCTACAACCCTTTCTCCACAAGCAGATCATCCTGGGGCAGAGGTAGGAAGAGCAGCTCTTCTAATGGCTAAGGGATAGTCTGGTCCGGGACATGATGACTGGTCAGGGCAGAGGGAGGAACCACCCATTGCCTCTAACTACCTTGCTGCCCGCCATGTGAGCTACGACAAGGAGAAGGCTCTGTGCTCAGGGCCCGGAGGGTGAGGACATGGGGTCACCTGGCTGGCTGTAAAATCTTCCAGTGCCCATGGTGTGTGAGGGGGTACACAATGGAAAGTCCTCATTTTCTGATACTCCAGGTAGCCCAGGAGAAAGATGTGGCTGATGGTAGCAGCCAAAGTCAAGCTCCAGATGTGAGCAGGTCCCATTTTTATGCTACATGCATCTGGGGCTAACAAGTCACAAAAGTCACAGAGGCTCCGCATTGGATGGTTAAGCCCCATTCCCATGTGGTGACCTAGCGGGTGGTACATTCTGCAAGTCGGAGCATCTGAGCCCCGTTCTGAGCCACAGGAGGCAGGCTCATTACTTCCCCAGTGCAACCAGCGGAAGAGCCTGATGTGGGGCTCGATCCCAGAACTCCAGGATTACGCCCTGAGCCGAAGGCAGATGCTTAACGACTGCGCCACCCAGGCGTCCCGCAACCGCTTCTTTTAAATCAAGAATTGCTTGGTCTGTGGTATGGACTTGCAAGCTCCTAGCTCCGGCTTCCCAGGCAGAATGAAGTTCCTGGACTCTTCGGGAACTCTGACTGCCTGTGTCTGGCTGCTGCCCTTTGACCCGGAGACCACACTTTCCACTGTGTAGGCACAGAGGTGACATTGATCAGGAGACAGAAGCGTCGGAGCTCCAGTACTGACGTCCACACCAGCTTGCTAAGCCCTAACCTCAGAGCCACATGCCCCGTGTAGGCTTCGGGGGGGGGGGTCATCCGTGAAGGGGACACCGTGTCTGCCTCCGACAGGGGCTCTGTGGAAGGGGTAACTCAGGTCTGTAAAGCACTGCCACGGTTCCTCAGAGCTAGCTCTGGTGCTTGCCAGCCAAGGAGCTTTTCCTATAACGATGGGTCATAATTGCCGTCTTTTAGTTCTCTCGGGTCACATCCTCACAACAGACTTCACACGACCTATGTAACACACGGTCCTTCCTCTCCCAACTGGTGCCCCTGAGCACCGGTCAGGCCAGCTACCCCCGCCGAGTCATCAGGCACAATCCCTGTCCTGCTCGTTGGTGGTGTTCTTCCCAGGCTGCTGATGGCTGATAACAATAACCTCAGCAAACACTCAGTGAGCGTTTCCTACGTCCGAGGCACAGTGCTGAGGACTTTCCAGTCTGCAGCCCTGTTCGTCTGCACCACAGCTCAATGAGGCCAAGAACTAGCATGATCCCCACTTTACCGTCAGGGACGTTGAGCTATGGAGGGATCGGGGAGCCTCTCAAGGTGTCACTGGCGTGGCTGGGATGTGGACGCAGGCAGCCTGGCCCTGGCACCCAGGTCTTAAACCACCAAGTAGCACAGCCACTCCTGGGGAAGTGCTCAGACTCCCTTCCAAGAGGACCTGCTGTGACCCCAGGCCCAGAGAGAAACTGGACGGGAGCCTGGCAGCTGCCAGCCTGGCCCATGCACCCCAGAATGTGGGTGGGTGCAGTCCGAGAGAGGTGGCCTCGACTGACCCATGAACACGGCAGCGAACAGGCATTTGCTCGACTCTTGTTGTATGCTAGGCTTGGCATGGCACCGAGAACAAGGATTAGGATGCCCTTGCCCTTGGTTCCCAAATGCTCAGAGGTCAGTAAGAGGCTCAAAGCTGGGGACACTTAGCCATTGGGACAGTTCATTCCAACAGAGTGAACTACCAAGAAAGGGTGCAAACAGGAAGTTCACAGGGTGCTGTGCCAAGGGCTCAAGGAAGCCTTCTGGAAGAAGTGGATCTGAAAAAATGGGTGGGGTGAAAGAGCAGACCCCGTGGGGTCTGACATGAGAACCTGCACCCTTTGGGCAACCAGCTCAGGAGAGGAGGAACGAAGACTCCCACAGGCGGCAAAATACTCGAAGAAATTAAATGCGTGGAAGATGAGCCCTTTCAGAAGTAGGTCACAGGTCTGTGGCGGCGGATCTGCCCCTGGTGCTAACTTCTTCATGGATACGAAGTGGGAGACAGGTAGGAGGTGAAAGGTTAAAGAGGCAAAACTGGGGCGATCACACACCTCCAGTGCTCCGTCCTGCAGGTGAATCAGGACCTGGGGAGGGCTCCTCAGTTCCAGGGCACAGGCTTAGCCTCCAGCTATGAGCGTCAGACATGCTTTCTGTGTTTTACTTGCAGGGGGCATTTCTTGGACGCTTCAGAATGTCACCTTTGTACTCAATGACTTCCTGGTCTTTCAGTCTGGGATGTTCTTCTCCCTCTCCCCTTCAGGCCAACCCAGCCAGCCAAGCGGTTATTCATTTAGAATGGCCAAGGAGAGCCAAGATTTCTTCAAATGAGGAAGTTGCCACTGGAAGTCATTGTCTTGGGGCGGAGACATTTCCCCTTGGAGAGATGCAAAGCTGAACTTCTGAACACCTGCCAGGGCCCGGGGCTCATCAGTTACTGGACTTGGATGCACAGAGCATCTGGAGGGGCCTGGGTACCCCCAGCACGGTCTTCAGGGTCTACTGGGGGTGGCCGCATATGCGTGCTCGGGGATTCAGCTCTCTCCTGGCCGGAAACACAAAAACAGCCAGGCGGGCAAACTCTGCGGAGTCTGTCAGGTCTCTTCTGAGGTTTACAGTTCTTTAATTACCAGTGCGAGTTATTAACAACCCCCTGATTGCCAGGACACCTGGGCAGCAATGCCTTTGAAAGCTTCTAGGCAACACCAATGCACGGGCAGGTGTGAGAAGCCCTGTTTGAGATGGACAGCCGTCAGCCCCAGACAGCTTGATGGCTCCGTTGTGCAGGTGTGCTGCACTCGGGCAGGTGTTCAGACAGGTTCACCCTCTCCTTGTGAACAGTAGTGTAAAGAGTGTTGCTGGGCTCCTACCCCCAGGATGAGACCAGACTTCTGGGGTTTCCTCCAGGTCTGGATCACCTTTGCCAGGGGTGAGCTCCCAACCTCCTCATTCTCGGTGAGCCAGTTTCCAACAGCTGATTGAACTGAAAGCCAATTTCTGTGTCTCAGGACCGTGGAGCCCGTGTGTTACTTATAAATGGCAGCCTGCCGTCAGGGGGACTGGGGACACAACCCAGGGAGACCTGGCAAAAAGCCCCCTTGGGAGTTCTCCAGGGGGTCAGGTGCATCCTACTGGGGTTCTGGCTCTAACTGGGGAGCCTGAGACCCCCTCACACTGGGACTCCGGCCAGAGGAGAGCCTGGAGGGAGATCCACCCCAAGGCCACCGCGGTCCAGACAGCGTGCGTGGGTTCGCATCTCCCGGAGCTGTTCCAGGCCGCGAATTCTGCACTCAGAGGAAGGAGAAGTCGGAGTTCCAGCCCAGCACCAGAACCGGGTCTCCCTGCCAAGTCAGACGAGGTGTGCTTCATTCCCTCCACCTCGTTTCTAAACATTTACATGCTTTGAGTGGTTTAATTACCCGAAAAAGAACTTACCTTGTCAACGTGATTAGCGATCTCTATTAATCGCTGCTTAACTTTTTCCAGATCTTTTCCTTGCCTCTGAAACTGAATAAATTTAAACGTCAGCATTAATAACAGCAAGAGTATCAATCAAATCTCATCTTCCCAGCTCCTGGGAACGTGACGTCTTGGGCTTCACAAACCACCTGGGACCCTGCACGGTTTACAGTGAAACGAGTTCCCATCCTGACGAGTACTTTCCCCGTCTGGGGACTTTCTGAAACTCCCTGAAATTTGCCCAAGCCAAGTGCTCATAAGACAGTAACTTCTGCAATTTTTCCAGCCTCATAAATGATGGAGGCCGTGACATGTTTTGGCAGAGAAAACAGACAACGAGAAGGCAGTCCAAAGCCATTTTTCATATCATCAACTTGATTTTAACTTCCTCAGAAATTTCCTTTATATTTGTTTTTAAAAATTAAACAGTAAAAGTAATAGAAGCTCATGGCACCAAGTCAAACAGCGCAGAGGAGAAGGGAGAAAAGTTAATGAGCTCCCCTTCTCCCCTCTTATCTGACCTTCCTGCTTGGGAACGGTTCTCTGAGCAACTGTCAAGCTGGTTTCATTCATAGGTGTCGGGTGAGTTCACGAGTGAAAGTCGCCTCATTCATAACTTGGAGTGGAGGCAAGGAATGAATGCAGAGAAGATCGTCTAAAAACAGCAACTGGAAACTAATTGAAGAGAAAACTAACGTAGCATCAAAGCAGATTTCAGAAGGTACGGTTTGTCTGCTGTGTCCCTGCAGCCTGGATTCTTCCACTCATTTTGGGTCGGGACGTATCGGACAATTCTAAACCAAACTTTTCCCCCAAATATGTTTGAATACATTCTAAAACCGTCTGCCATTTCCTCCAAATAACTCCTTTTGGAGAGCTTAGCTAGTGAGTAGCTCTGCTTTTCCTGCAGTCCTGGCTTTTATTTTGTAATATCAGATACATTTGCAACATTTTATGCTCATTAATGCCAGAAAACCACTTTTCTCAATGGGTTGTTTGCAATGCTTTTAAGGGCTCATAGAAAATGAAGTTAATCAGAGCAAGTAATAACGTGCTAAATATTTTCTTTTCCCTGTATTTTTTTTTTTAACCAAGTATAGCGAGAAGTTTGGAAACGTTCTTACCTCCCGGTTGTCCGCTACGATAACCAGCTCTACGTACTTGGTCATCTTGAGGGTCTCTCTTTTATGCTGCCAAAAGTAAACACGGATTTAATTTCCCTTCACACCTTGCCAGGGATCCCAGAACATTGCCTATATCTCTGCACCTAAGCACTTGGCCTAAGGGGAGCCTAGCCTCACCACCACCACCAGCAGCGTCACCTCTGTTCCCTCTACCCCAACGACCTCTGTTAAACCTACTCCACATGGGTGACTGGTTTCCATTTCCATATGGGAAATCCTTAAAAAGGAGTCCAGCCTGCCTGTTGAATCACGGACGGTGGGATCAGAATGAGTCAAGATCGTTATTAAATGAAAGGCACATAAACAAAACCAAAGCACTCTCTGGAACAGGAGCCGGCTGACGGCTGTGCGTTTGTGGCTACGCATAGCACAGATGAAGATCCCTATAGAAGATGACGGGGCTCAAGTGTTTCCTGTGTGTTGCTTTCACCTTTATGGTCCAGTGCTGGGATCTGAGAAGAGTGAAAGAGAAGATATTTTGAGCAGCCACTGCATGACTGTTCTGGGGAAACGTTAAATAGTCCTCCTCAGGCAGCTTATTTCTTGGGGCTGGTCACATAAAAATCTAGTTAGAAGCAAAGGACAGCAGTGGTCTGGAGAACAGGGAACAGCCAAGCTGATAAATGGAACAGAGTCGGGTGAAGAGAAGGTGCTAGGAGTAAAACCAGAAAGGAACGAACGAGACAGACTCGAAAGAAAGAGTGTTGAGAAAAAACAAAAAGGCTGAACTATATGCTGTGGTGCACGGCACTGGGGGGTGGGGAGTGAAACAGTTGAGAAGAATAAGGAAACTACATCAAGGGGTAGGGAGGGAGAAGATGCAGAAGGGCCTCTGAAATAAAGTCTCAAGTGGGTCACATTTTAATCAAGTTTCCTCAGAAACCATTTGCACTCTTCCATGAATTACTAGGGGAATCCCCAGGGCGTTTTTTAGGAGAAAAAGGGCAATTCATGGAGGGTGGTCTCAAAAAGCAAACATTAAAAACAAAAAACAAAGCCGCCTGTTTCTGCAGTAAAATGCGGTGGGAGGACCCGGGGGCTGAGGTGGGCTTGGTCCTTGCAGCCGAGGGGCTGGTGCCTGCCTTAAGGACGCGGCTCCACGTTTGAAACTCTCGTGCTCTAACCACGCGTTCAGACAAAGGCGAAAACGACCAAGGCGCGCCTTGAATCAGCCTTCCCGTCACATAATCCTGAGGGAAACATCTTTTATAAAACAAATCCCCATCAGTCCGGGATCTTCCAAATAGATTTTTACAAGAAAAGTGTTTGTATCATAGCAGTGTTCCTGCTCGCCGCCCAGCTGTGCTGATTCATGAATTTAGGGATCCCTCAAGAAATCTGGAAACCTTATGGAGAAGGGAAAAACAAAGCACCAGGAAAGGTATGATTTCTCATACTTTTACGTTATGAGAAAAAAAAGAAGTCAAGCTTGGCGACTACGTGCTACAGGCGTGTTTCCTGGTGATAACAATGTGCTCATAAAGGAAAAAAGATGAACCCCAGTGTACTCACGGGTGTCCCCAGAGTGAGCCACCTTTGGGAGCGGTGAAGGTCTTGCCCCTTTTCCTTTTTGAGGTGCGAAAGGAGCAGATGTCTCTCTGTTTCCCACCCCCTCCAACTTTCCGATTAACCACGAACAGATTCAGCTGATCACACAAAAGAATATACAGCTCTGGGGCAGAAAAAACCCTAATTAATCTCCCCTTGCAAAACCCGCAGAAAGGGCCCTGGCTGTTTAGACGTTTACACCTTTCAGACCACGAAGGGGTGGAGTAAATGACCGGGGGATGTTTCCAAGTGGCCCTGGATCATCCTTTAGAAAATACACAATTCCAGATAATGAAAACAAACACATGAACACAATTTTCCTGTCTCTGCAGTTTTCAGAGAAGTCCAAATTTTCTCATGAATTCAAAGAAATGCAAGCTCAGAGAGAAGCCTAACCACATAATAATAAAAAGCCATGGGGGAGGGGCCAGCTCATGGCCGCGAACTTTCATTCTTCCATCAGCAGCACACAGAGAGGCTTAAATTACCTCCACATGACTTCGACCTATCTGGGCTATCTGGTTAAAAAAAAAAAATCATATTTAAAATTTTTGATATGCAAAGCAACATTTGAAACTGGTGGCTTGATTGAATTTTCATTTTTGGGGTTATGAGCAAAAGCCCTTCCCCAAACAGATAGGAACATTAGCCTCTGAGAATGGCCCAGCAGGGTCCATTCCAAGGTGGAGACTGGGGCATTCTGTGAGTCTTGCTCAAGAGGGAACCAGTTCCCGGGCCTCTCGAAGACATCACAGCCAAGTTCCCAGAGACAGAATATCCCCTGACAAGCTGCAGCAAGAACTCTGGCACGGGGGAATTAACCCAATCCAACCCAAGACAGAAAAGCAAGCTGAGATCAGGGTTTCAATAAATGCTCATCATACCTCCTCCCTCATCCAGGCCAGACTATGTCTATCATTTACTCACCCCACAAATACCTACTGTCGCTGTCTCTGCTCGGCACTGGGTCAGGGGCTGGGGAGAGAGGGATGGACAAGAAAGCCAAGGTCCCGGGTTCATGAGGCTCGCATTTTGGGAGGGGTGAGGAGACAGCGTAACAATAAAGAATTAACAAAAATAAAGCTTAGTCTGTAGAAGGGGTGATAATAGTAATAATAATAGCAATAAACAGTTCTGCAAGGTGGATAAAGATGGGGCCACGTGACAAAGGCCGCTGCGACCTGAGGATGAGAAGTCGGTATATGTGCAGGGAACAGTGTTCAGATAGATGGAATAGCAGCAGCAGGAGTTCTGAGGCTGGGAGACCGTGGAGGGTTCCGGCAACAGGCAGGATGGCTACCCGGTCTAGAGCGGGAGGGAGGGCCGTGGATGAGCTGTGCACAGGGCAGGGGCCATGGCAAAGAGGCTGACGGATCATCTAGTGACCTAAGGACAACAGGAAGCCCCTGCATGGGAGGTTTTAAAAACAGTACTCTGGCTGCTGGGAGAATGGATCACGGGAAGACAGTAGTGGAAGCCAGGAGTGCAGGTGATGGTTGGTGACAGTTTGGGACAGGAACCATGGAGATGGGCAAATGGAATCCAGTTGGGTGTGATACAACCAACAATAAAAGAACAATAACAATGAAGCCAGGGCCCATGTTTCTGTGGGTGGCAAGATCAGCAGACTGAATAAATCCAAAGTTTGGTTTGATCTTCTCTGAGTAAAAAAGGGTTGTTGTTGGCTCATAGGACGCTCAGTGTCTGGACTCTGAGGCCGCTTTATGAATATTTATGAGCTGAGCCCTGGTCCCTGCTGTGCCAGGTCTTCTCCACCATCCTGACACTGGCTTGTTTGGCGGTGAAGCACACTGATCACACCTGCGTGGGATACACAGCCCCGGGGCCCGGCTGCCACGCGGGCTGCACAAGCAACCCGCAGGAGATGCAATTAGTTGGAGGAAGAGGCTCCGTCTGACGGACTGAATGTTAATAGGCACAAATGCGAAATACTGACGTTGAGTCCACAGAGCCAGTGGCACCAGAGAGATCTGTTATTTATTTACCCAGAGTTCTAATGGATTTAAGTCTCAATAGGAATCCACACTGGGAAATTTTGGAGCCTCAGTTCCCATGGAGGGAGGCTCAGAATTCAGGGTCAAAGAGGCCATCCCACTGCCTCTGTTATCTGCCAGCAAGATGGGGCAACCAAGGCAGCAAGAGGCGTCAGTAGGGTCTCAGAGAAGGTGTGGACGTGCAGACGTTATGTCAGAGAGGCGTTAGGCATGCCTGCTGTGCTCAATGAGGTCACACGGTTCTGGCCCGTTCCTGATGTTCAGCTATGCTCGGCCTCTGCACAGGCCACATATTCCTAACGCTTCTCCTCCCCCCACCACTACTGTGTCTTCTACCAAACAAACAGGAGAGGCCGTCTAGAAATCGAAAGCCATAGCACTGGCCCATTTCAGAGCGGCTACGTTTGAGGACACACAACGGTGTCTGCCTGACCAGCTCAGCAGCCTGGGCGAACACGGCTTCCTACAGGAAGTACTGCCTTTTATATCTGACTCATAATTACCCACACTAATGGAGGGGAACGACAGCACAGAGAATCCCCAAAGAAAGGATAATTCAAACATAATTTACATCTGCCTTTGGGATGCATTATGTGCTTTTTCTCCCGTGGCGATTTCCCAAGCTTTCGCCTATATTGGCTCAGGCCAGTGTTAGAATTTGTCTGCGTTCTGGCCTGGCTCGTTGATGGAGAGGGAAGGAGTGTGGGAGTCGCAGGACAGCGGAGTGGCCAGGGCTCTGCGGGCTGGACTCAGCGAACCTGCAGAGGCCAGATCGGACTCCAAGGCCACGTGACTGCAGGTGCCCTTCCAGGCGTGACTTGGGTTCTCACTAAAATCTAACGTAGAGCCTTGTAAAAATGACAAACAATAGCTCAAGTCTCTATTATCGCCGGTGCACACCCTGAGTGCTGATTTATTCCTGCTGCTCTGTGAAGGGAAACGCAAATATCTGCAGAAAAATCTCAGCCTGCAAACCAATCTTTGCGCTGGTTAACGTTTAGCGGGGGCAGAAGATGCTGGCGGATGGCAGGTACGGTTGCCGCATTGCGGAAACAAGAGGAGCTAGCTGCAGCTACATTGATTTTTTTTGAGTCTAAAATCAGGCGGTGGGAGTGAGGCAGGTACGGGCGACGCTACCCCAAACCACGTGGTCTCCAATTCCAATCCCCAAGTCGTCCCCTTACTCGAAAATTATGTTTCGTATCGTTTTCATTATGTAGATGTACTTTATGTCATATTTTCTCTTCCACTAAAACAATCACAACTATTTCTAGAGAAAAATGTTGAGGACGGAGCTGTTGCCTTCCCTTTTCAACGGAAAGGTTCATTTGCACCCAATGTGCATTATTAACAAAGCAACGTTGTTATTCAGGCTTTGCGCTTTCCTGAGTCAGAATGACTGGAAATTACGGTGCCAGGCACAATTCTAGACAGCCAGCAGCTTAGTTAAAGAACTGAAATATGGCTGGCAAGCAGACGCCGAGCTCGCGCTTCTACATGCAACGGCAAACGTATTCGGGTGTCATTGAAACTGTCAAGTTATAAATCTCACAACGTGGGCAACGTGCATTCAACAAGGTGCTCAAAGCAAAGCGCCTTGAAAACAAAATGCAAATGTTCTCCTTGTTTATGACTGGAAGAGCTACAGCTTAATCACCTCTTCTCCCAGGTCCGGAATCGAAGGCGAGCATGTTTGAAGAGTAAAATAAACATGTCCTGGGACCATCGAGGCGGGTCTTTGTGATTTCAACTCTTCAATCTGTCCCTCTAAACTGGGTGGGGGGGAGGGTGAAAGGCAGGATGAAAACTCTCTTGAGCTGCTGTTCACATACGTGGGAGGATGTTTCAAGCTTTGCTCCCTGGGGTTCATTTCAGTCTCCACTACTGAGTATCAGTGCCAAGGTGGGTCACTGTCCCAGATGGGGGTTCTTCCCCTTCTGTGTGATGGGGAAGAAAGGACAAAGAGGTGGCAAGGCCCCACCATAGAAAATCCTGTGAGCATATTAAGAAAGAGGACAAAAGGGTCACTTAGGCAGAACACCAGAACAGGAAGAATGCACCCCATTGTTCATAGCAGCATTGTCCACAATAGCTAAACTGTGGAAGGAGCTGAGATGCCCTTCAATAGATAAATGGATTAAGAAGATGTGGTCCATATATACAATGGAATATTACTCAGCCATCAGAAAGGATGATTACCCAACATTTGCAGCAACATGGACGGGACTGGAGGAGATTATGCCAAGTGAAATAAGTCAAGCAGGGAAATACAATTATCATATGGTTTCACTCATATGTGGGACATAAGAAATAGCAGGAAGATTGGTAGGAGAAGGAGGGGAATAATGAAGGGGGGGTAAACAGAGGGGGAATGAACCACGAGAGACTATGGACTCTGGGAAACAAACTGAGGGTTTCAGAGGGTAGGAGGATGGGGGATTGAGTTAGGCCGGTGATGGGTATTAAGGAGGGCACGTATTGCATGGAGCACTGGGTGTTATACACAAACAATGAATCATGGAACACTACAACAAAAACTAAGGATGTACTGTACGGTGACATAACATAATAAAATAAAAATGAAAATGAAGGTTAGGAGAACACAATTCACAGATGTGAGGGAAATTTTACGAATGAGAAGAAATCATTTAGGATCATGTTTCCTGTTTGAACTCAGAAAAAAACGATGAGGAATGAACTAAGAGGAATAACATAGAGGTAATGTTGAATGTTAAGCGGCAGAACATTCCAAGTCAGGACAGAGAAAATGTGTTGTCTTTTAAGTGGAACCTTGAAGAACGTGTCCTTAAACCACCCAATGTTAGCACATTTGACATCATGTCTCTGAAATCCTGATTTCTTGTCAACAGAGGAACAGGAAAGCCAGAGATGAAAATCAGGAAATTGTTGGGAATTTCGTATCTGGTTGTACTCACTGAAATTCAGGGCCCCCAGCCAAATGTGGGTGCCCTTACTCCTTTTTAAGAGCGTTCTGCTGCTGGGGCACCTGGGTGGCTCAGTCGGCTCAGCCTTCAGCTCAGGTCATGATCCCAGGGTCCTGGGATGGAGTCCCACATCGGGCTCCCTGCTCAGTGGGGAGCCTGCGTCTTTTGCTCTATCTGCCCCTCCCCCCACTCATGCATGAGCATGCACACGCGCGCGCTCTCTCTCTCTCCTAAATAAATAAATAAATAAATAAATAAATAAAAATCTTGAAAAAAACCCAAAAGAGTGTTCTGCTGCGGCCTATGGCACCCACATAATACTGGATTGCACCAAAGGGTACTGGGGGCCCTGTGTCTCTGTCTGCTTAGCAGGGAGGGAGATCTGTGGCCCAGACTCCATCAGGTAATGACTCTTCCCACTTCTACAGCAGCGGGAGAGACCTCTGATGAGCAGAGCCAGGAGCAGGTGGCCAGCAAACCCAGTGCTTAGACCGTCTCGGGAAGGAAGGAAGGACAGGCACGGGCAGCACGGACTGGGGGAAGCAACACTCCTTAGCCACACTGCGTGGCTAACGCTCTGTTCACCGCTGCACAGGCACGCAGGCAAAGACTGGGGATGTTATGCAAATCACAACAAAGACCCTAACTGTAAAACAGACTTGCCAATGACGAGGCCTCCATATTGTCCTTCTCCTCCTGAGGAAGGAGAGCTGCCGAATGAACGGCAGGTAAGGGTCCCTTCTCGTCTTGTTTATCATCATGCGTGCAATGGTGGGGCACAACCCTGGGCCCACAGTAGCTTCTCACTGATGACGTAACGAATGGAAATGTTGTCGGTTTGTGAGCCAGACTTTCCCCAGCATAGGTTAATGAGTCTGAGGCCAACATTTGCAAAGCAATGGTGGAGGTTTTAGTATTTGGTGATGCTCTGGACACCTGGTATCAACGACTCCAGATAAACTGGGTGGCTCCATCCCCCAGACCCAACATCCAGACAGCAAATCTCCTCCAGATGTCCTAGCCCTGGGTGCGCCTAGCTAGAGCCCCCGCTCCCCAGAAGCATGACCTTGATGCCCCCCTACCCTTCTTGCCCATGTCTGGGAGGGTGGCGGGAGCCTGTTCTCTGCAGCGAGTGCAGACGTGCTGTGATGTGAGCCACAGGGTCCCCAGGTGCCCTTCAGGTTCTCCACCGGGAAGAGCTTGTACGCGTTCGTTTCATTTGTCATTGGTTCCAAGATAAAGGTGTTATTTTCAAACGTAATAAGTCCCCTGTTGAAAAAGAAATAAGAAAAAAAATATAATTTTTAAGGGTAGTTTCTTGTTTGCGGCCAAGGCTCTGTTCTTAACAAGAGAAGAGATAAAAGGAGAAAGGCCAATTTATTTATATTCTCAGGTTTTAATTGGGAAGGATATTTCTGAGCCATATGTTTGCATGGATTCATCTTGCAAATGTTTTGAAAACAAGTCTGGGAAATGTTTTGTCTCAAATATTTTACGGTAAAGAATAGACTGTGTTTAGCCTCAATGTTTTTTAAAAATTTTGATTTATAATTTTTTACTTCTCGAAGATATATTTCTGGGAAAAAGAGTTGAGAGATGTTTCATCTGCTTAGAAAGTAACTCTATGTGAATTAGCAGATGTGATTCAGAAGGGAAATCTTTTTTTTTTAAAGGAAAATTCTTGCATGTACATTATTCAGCCCAATCAACTACGTTTCCTAAATATTTGAAAGGATTCTGATATCAGGTTGAGTATAAACCTACACCTATTTATGGGAGCTGTGAAGAAAGGAGACAATGTAGGTGCACAGAGCATTAGAACTGCTTCTTGAAGGCTGAGCTCTGCCCCCTGCTCTAACTTGGTTAAAGGTGACTCGCTCCTCATAGGGGCCAAGACCACTGGGACACATCCCAGCCCTGAGGCTGGTGAGGTGGCCTTCAGAGTCTGGCAGTCTGGGTGTAAGTTCCAGCTTTGCGATCTTGACCTGTTTGAACCTTGGTTTCCTTACCTGGAAAATGGGATAATAGTACTTCTTTCTCAGGGCTGCTATGTCATCTAATTAAAACTTTCAGCCCTGTGGAGGCCATAAATCAGTGCTCAAATGCTAGTTGTCCTTTTTGTTATTAACAAGGGCAGGCCCATGGATTAGGCTTCTCTTTGCATGTCATTCCAAAGACTGACAATTTCAGGAAGGTCCTGTGCTTTGATGACACATCTGCCCACATACTGGCCATTCGTGACTCCCTGATATGAAATGGAGCAGTAATGTAATAAATATACTTCTGGGAATGACAATAAGAGAGAAAGAAACTTTTGTTTTTAACTTTTAGGTCTGGGAATGAAAGTACAAATTCTTTTAAAAAGCAGACAAATTTGCTAAACATTCCCCCTTGCAGAGACAGATGGTGGCATCAGGCCGCAGACCACAATGCGTGTCTGACCTTCTGGAGCAGGACAGAGCCCAGGCCAGGTTCCACTTCCCGAAGTGAGCAGCACTAACCTAGGGGTGTCAGCTTCCTTCAAGTGATAGGGAACATTGGCTTACATGATGGTTTTTCTTTCTCTCTTTTCTAGTGTGGGACAGTAAAGCACTTTAATTTAAAAGGCTCTTCTTGATATTGAAGGAAGGATTTTTTTTGGAGAAACGGCAATTTGAGTAATAGTAAACTGGCAGCTTTAAGACTTCCCACACAATAATGGACGCTTCTAGTGACCTCCATTCTTTAGCAAGGCAACCACAATCTCTCCACTAGAGAAATGCATCACATTTTCATGTGAGATTCATTGCACTGTAAGCGGACTTGTCTAACATAGTGAACCTTAACCTTTTTTGA
This sequence comes from Ursus maritimus, assembly GCF_017311325.1. Taxonomy (NCBI): domain Eukaryota; kingdom Metazoa; phylum Chordata; class Mammalia; order Carnivora; family Ursidae; genus Ursus; species Ursus maritimus. Next base: position 6,272,181 of record NW_024426885.1, on the reverse strand, counting down.
GACATGAGCCCTTTTACACTCTCCTCTTAAAAATTCACATGTATGTATATCCACAATATTCTGCAGATAACGTCGGAAGATTCAGGACTATGGATGAGGTCCATGGGCTCCAGGTTTAGGGCAGTAGTTCTAACACATAACTTATATTGCATCAACCCAAGGATTTGAGTCTGCCTTCGTCCTTAAGAAGTAGCTGAAAAAGCTGGTTGCTCCATTGGTTTTCTTCAGAAAATCTGAACCTTCTTCCAAAAGGCGAACCTTGCAAAATGTCCCTTTGTCATTCATTATTGCTTATTTCAGCCACCCGCTCACGCCATGCTTATCGTTCCAAATTTAGCATATGTGCTGCGGAAGCAAGCACCATCCTGTTATCGATGGCCCACTTATAGGTGAGTACGTAGTCATTCTTAGATTTTAACAGTATGATGGAATTTCAGTACTCAAATAGTATGGAAGGAAGAGGTTTGAATGAGTCAAATGTGCATTTTGAACACAACTGGTGAGCAAATACTCACTACTCAACTCATTGCTGTTCAACTGGTTTACTCCACTAGTCCTTGTAATGAAGTTATAGACAAAGGGAAAGAGAAAGGTCAGGCCCGGGATACCTGCGCCTCAACTAACGTCTTCGCGTGTTTCCAGTAGATCGCACAGACACGACTTTGCCATCAACCCTGTCGGGGTGGCTTGTGTCTCTCTTCTTAAAAAGTTCTTTATGAAACAAAACTTAGATTTCTAAGTTTGGAATGGGTGACGGGATTTTTGTTTATTAAAGTTGATTTTAAATAACCTAAATTAAGAAAGGGTACTTAAAAATGACAGGCCAAGGGAATGTGAAAGACAAACGCACTTGAAGGGAAAATAAAGATTTGCTAAAAAACTGACTTTCCTGCCCTAAAACAAAGATGATACCGACATTTCATTTGATACCACAACATTTTCTATTTTGCATTAGAGTTAAGTAAGCTGGACACTCACGATAAAACATATCACCAAGTTCTAATCATGAGAAACAAATTACTGAAAAAGTTTTTCCACTTAATGGAAAATTTTTAGAAATTGTTACTTAGTCATAAAAATGTTCTCATATCTCCTTTTATCTTTTAAGTCATCCAAAGGCCAGATGTTGAGAAACTGGGGTGAAGGCTTTCCCTTTGCTCTAAACAATTGGCAGCCTGTAATACAGCTTAATTAAATAATTGCTTTGGACTGTCGTGGGTATAATTAATCATTTAGCCCTAGAGATTGCTGGAAACAACAGTGGACACAAAATTCAAGGATTCAGGGTTTCTGAGATGTACAATTTTGATGTTCTCACAGCCCTTGCTGGCCCCAAGCTAGATAAGCGAGTGTAATTTAAGCTGAATGTCCAAGATTTTTAGTTGTAAACTTGGAGTTGGAAGTATCTCGGAGTACGGAATTTAAACCCAGCAGACTTTGAAGCTGGGGTTCTTGCCTCTTGCCAGAGTGGGGCAGAAAAATGAAGACCCCGGGTACCTTCTCTAGGGGGAGGTTAGGAGGATTGGGGGGATACTGGAGAATACTGGACCGGCCATCATGGAAGGTAGTAAGTGGAGCATAGTGAATGGAGGAAGCAGAAGAGAAAGGGCTGGTTGGGGGTGATGAGGGCCACCCCTGATGGTGCTCTGCCTGGGCTGTGTCCCTTGTATTTGTCACCCGGTAGATCTGTACATGGTTGTAGCTCTGGCCATTTTCCCTGCTGTCAAGGGCACATGGGCACCTGGAGGCAGAGCGGGGACCTGGGTGCCCAAGCCCTGTACCTTTCAACCCTCCTGCTCTCCCGTTTCCCTCTAAGGCCCTTTTGAGAGGCGGCTGGGGCCCTGGACAAGGATAAGCATGATGGAGGAGAAAAAAACCAGAGACAATAGGCAGCCTTCCTTTAAATTTTAAAATCCTGTTATTTTTCCTTCAATAGAAACTTAGAGGAATCTATTAAAATTCTAAATTGACTTTGTTAGCTTTCAAAGTGAGAGCTCAGGAGGCCTGTGTTTCCTCGAGATAAATTTTTGTTTTCCTCAAAATTCAGTTTTTAATCTCCAAAGCCACGGTGCATCAGGCAATAACACGGCTTAATGCTGTTGTTCTTATTACGATTCTTCTTACTACTCCCGGGCAAGCAAGAGAGTAGCACATGGTTTTTGACTACCTGTAATAAGGTAATGATTAGAACATATGAATTATCCCGACTAGCTCCATGTTCAATTGCTAATTGAATTTTCTTGGAAAAAAAGACTTTTGGTCTCAATATCAGGCTGACAATCATAAGTGAGAAATGCGGTTGGCATGAAATTTAATTTCAGCTCTTTCCTGGCGGAGCCCATGGGTAAAAGCAATATCCCACCTCACCTACGCTGGATACGGCGATCGCAGTGATATTAGTGAACACGCGAGCACCGGAGGGCTTACTTTCAACAAGTAATTTCCATGGGAACTGCTCATGTATGATCAAGACAAATTTGCATTATCCCCTACTGCATGCAAAGCCCTGGGCGGGCTCCGGTAGAGCCCGCAAAGTCATCTCACCCATGGTTCCTGTTTCAAAAGTAATTCATACCCGGGTTTGGGAGGCATATGCCAAAAGAGGTAAGATGTTGAACTCTTATAAAAGATTTTAATAGTAGTTGTGACTGGCATATCAATAATAATAATAATAATAATAATAATAATAATAATAATAATAATGGCAGCTAGGATTTATGAAGACACCGCTCCCTGAACCAGGCTCCTTTTTCAAAGGAACATTTTATCGAGAAATGATTCAACATACCATTAAGTTCACTCTTAGAGCATGTAATTCAATTATTTTTAGTACAATGAGCTGCTCAAACATCACCACTGACTCTAGAACATTTTCATCACCCCCCCAAAACCACATCCCCATTATCAGTCACTCTGTAGGCTCTCCTATCCCATGAACCCGGTTTCTGAATCCTCTATTTTCTCTAATATTTACAGTGATCCTTTTAGAGCAGGTATCTTGAGCCGCTTTTACGAACAGGAAGCCAATGCTAAGAGCCCAGTGTCACTGTGGTGGGTGGAATAGTGTTGTGCAAAAGGATATGTCTGAGTCCCAGTCCTGGTACCTGTGAATGGAACCCTTTGAAAAAGGGTCTTTGCAGATGGGGTTTTGTTAAGGATCTCAACAGGAGCTCTTCCTGGATTGATGGTGGGCCCTAAATTCAATGACACGTGCCCTTAGAGAAAGAAGAGAACACAGAGACCTAGTGGGGAGGCCACGTGAAAGTGGCTGCAGAAACCAGTGATGGGCCGACCAGCCAGGGCAGAGCCAATAGTGGCCAGTAGCCGCCAGGAGTCAGGAGCGAGGCATGGGGTGGATCCTCTCTCCAACACTATGGACCCCTCGACTTTAGGCTCCCAGCCCCGAGAACTGTGCAAGAACACATTTCTGTGGCTCTCAGCCCAAGTGTGTGGTGGCTTGTTTTGGTGGCCCTAGGACATTCACACAGTCACCCAGCTGGTCAGCGGCACAGCCAGGACACCCCACGTGGACCTGGCCCCCGACCCGTGGGGGGCCTCGTCCGTGGCCATGCTGGGCAGTCAGCCCTCTCTCCTTGGTCACCGCTGAGTCCCGAATGCAAAGGCTGCCCACAGGCTGGGCGGTCAGCCTGGTGCTGACCGAGGGGGGTCATCCATGGCCTGTGTGAAATGGGGGGCCTCGAGGGGAGTTTTAGAGGATGAAAGGAACCTGAAGGGTGGGGAGCATGAAGTCCAGCTGAGTGGCCTTGAAGAAGCAAGAGCTGAGGAGAGAGGAAGGTCCAAGGGTGCAGACACACACACGTACACACACACACACACACACACACACACGCACACACACGAGGGTGTGGGCGGATGGACGGTGGGGGCCGCAGAAGGAAGGCGGGGCACAGGACTGGGGCTGTGTTCTCTGCCTTCATCCTTCACCTTGGCTTTGGCTTTGGCTGCACTGTGTCCTCACACACTCCATTCCACACCCTCGTGCAGACTAAAAGTGCATCTTGTTCACACTTCAAACTCCCGGCCGCCGCGACTCGCTCTTGCTGTCTCCTCTTCCCTTGGCCTTTCCCCACTCCCATCCCGGGAGCCTCCACAAATCCACAGGCTCCTTTAGTGTGACCGTGGGCCCCCAGCCCCCTGGCTTGTGGGATGCAAGCTGCTGGCAGGCCACGGCCGTGTTCTGTTCCTTGGTGTTTCCACCCAAAGGCCTTCACCGTCCCTGCCGCAGCCCCCTGGCTGGAATGACCTTCCGGGCCGATGCATAACCTGCAAGGTTCCGCTCAGCCAACCTCCAGGATTGCCCGGTATCCGGGTCCCGTCCCTGGTTCCTCTGGAGGTTTTGTGCACGCCCACGTCACAGCACTCGCCACATGGTACCAACATGGCATCTGCTTTACACACCCAGGACGTATTTTCCTCATTTGGTGTGGTTTTCCTGGCCCGGCACTAGGACTGGCATGATCAGTGGGTGATCAGTACGTGAGTAGGTTGCCAGTGAGCAGCTGCGGGAACAATGGAACAAGCGTGTGAGGGAGTGAGAGGCTCTGACTTGCAATCCGTAGGGAGCCATGTGGTTTTGCGTGCGGAGGGGTGGCAAGACTTCTGTTATGATCAAGCAGTGTTTTTGAAACACGACCTTCTGGAATGTGCAAGATGGCTGTGAAGGGAAGGGTGGAGGCAGGAAGCATGGGTGGGAGGCAATTAAAAAATCTTGGAGCAAAGGTTTGATCTAGGGTGGTGACGGGGAAATATGAACAAGAGACCTTTTACATGGAAGCACGAGAGGGGTCATCAAAGGTCACCAGAGGCCAAGGTTAGGAGCCAGAGATGGGCCAGACCTTTCATGGAAAAGAGGTAGGAGGGGAGCCCATCGGGGGACCAAGGAGTTTAAATTTGGACATTTTGGCGTTTTGGGGGAGAGCAAAGCAGGGGAGAGTTGACACTTGACCTTGGGCGACCTTCAGGATAGACACCAGTGCAGCCCTGCAGAGGGTGCAGATGAGCTGTGATCCCTGCACAGCCCACAGATGTTCCCACAGGACAACGGGATGAACGTCTCCACGGGAGGAGGAGACCGGGACAAGGAGAACCCTGGCCCGAGGTGGCAGGCACAGCCAGAGGGCTGGAGGGCAGGCAGCGTAGGCCAGCTCCTAGAAGCTGAGGGAGCGGAGGGTTTCCATGCAGAGCTCAAGGTCGAATTGACTTTACCTCATCTCTATGCCAATTTCTTCTTTAATATGACCTACTACACTTTAGAGATGTCTTAAAAATTTGGGCTGCCCAAGGGGCGCCTGGGTGGCTCATTCGGTGAAGCATCTGACTCTTGATTTCAGCTCAGGTCATGATCTCAGGGTTGTGAGATCGAGACCCACATCTGGCTCTGCATTCAGCACAGAGTCTGCTTGTCCCTCTCCCTCTGTTCCTCCCCCTGTTCTCTCTCTCTCAAATAAATAAATAAACTCTAAAAAACTTGGATTGGCAAAGATGGTCGTTGACCACTTGATGGCTTGGGGAGAGCATGCTGATTCCGCCGAGGTTGACTGAGCACCTGTAACATTCCAGGTTCTAGGTTGAGCCCAGCGCCACGCTGCCTGGAACTCACGGTCCAGCAGACAGGAAAGTGAATGCAGGGTCACCTCCGTGCGCCTGACTTTCTGGCCCATTAGACCACTTGGCGGCAGGCCATTTAGGTTGAGCTGTGAGATCTGAAGAAACCACATCCAGGGGGCAGAGTTAAGATGGTGGAGGAGTAGGGGACCCCTTTTTCAGCCGGTCCCCTGAGTCGAGTTGGATAGGTACCAGACCAGCCTGAACATCCACGGAATCAGCCTGAGACGCAGGAAGATACATCTGGATCTCTACAAATGAACATCTCCAGCGCTGAGTATTGAGGTACGAAGCGGGGAGCCATGAAACCGCACACAGATATGGGAAGATAAACGGAAGGGGGAGGGAGCCGCCGCGTTTGGGCACCAGGAAGCGGTAGCCACCTGCACGGGGGAGCGGGCAGACTCGTGGACCGGCACCCGCGAGAGAGCAGACTGAGACCGTGAGCCGGGAGTGCGCGCCACCAGACTGAAACGGAGCTACAGTGTGCTCACTGGAACCAGACTGAGACCGGGGAGCTCCGGGAGCGCACGGGGGCTGCTGGTGGCTGGCAGTGTTAGAAACACAAAGGACAGAGACGCGCCGGCCCTGGAAATGAGGGCTGGGACGCCGGGTGTGGGGCGCACAACCCGGGACGCTGTAGGGTTGAGCAGCACCAACAGAAACAGAGTTAAAGTGGCCAGAACATCAGTGGAGAACGGTCTGCAATCCCTCTGTTCTGAGACAGAGGCTGAGATTCGGCTGCTGCTGCTCTGACTCTCAGAAAAGGCACAGCAAACCGCCAGGGAAAGCCGCCAGAGAACAAAAGCCTGGAAATACCGGCTCAGAGAGTGCCCATCCCCATCCCCCCTCGCAGGGGACGCGGAGACTCTACCCAAACAGGGTTGCCTGAGTATCGGCGCGGCAGGCCCCTCCCCCAGAAGGCAGGCTGAAAAATCAAGAAGCCCACATCCCTAAGATCCCTAT